>NC_134690.1:225627265-225927265 GCF_050947455.1 Rhinoderma darwinii | reverse complement strand
ACTTATCCCTCACTGGCCGCAGCTATCAAAAGTTCATTGCCGTTATCCCCTCTCCTAAACTCTGCAAACATTTTGCGCCTTTTATCGTAATAATCCATTGTCCCGTTGTACGCACACACCAGAATAGGACATCAATGCACAAGCGCAGGATTTTGTGTGCTAGGGGAAGGCGTGGAGCTGTCAATCAAAAGTAAGGAGGTGGGGTAAACTCGGAAAGACTTGAGGAATGAAGTTATGACTCTTTTCAAATGAAGATATGACTCTTTTCTGCTCATTAGCATACGGTGTGGGATCACTAAAAAGCTGAATAATGATTTTTCACCCACTACCACCTGGTATTGTTGGTTTAATTGGTGAAATGCTGGTGACAGGTTCCCTTTAAGGCTAGAAGTAATGGACACGGGAAGACAATGCTATGTATTTTTATGGGATTCCATAATTGTCTACCACTCATTTCCAGTCTGCAATAACTGTCCGCCATTTGACTAATATCGAAAGTATATGGCAATAATTTTATAATGGGTTTTCTGCATGGTTGACCAATGCAAAAACACTTATGAATTTAAAAAAAATAAGGTGCATTTTTATTTAATTAATTATAAAATTCGCTAAAATTGCCAAAACATATAATAGTCAAAAGCGAAAAAAAAAATATTATCGTAGTGTAAAAAACTTCTGAAGCATGTGTTTTTCATAACTGTTTAGACTTACAATGCTGATATTTTTATGTATTATGGTTTTTACTAACTTATATCAGGTTAATTCTTTTCATATAATTTTACTTCACCCCAGAGACAAAATGGTTAGGACTGTTGCCTTGCAGCCCTGGGGATCCTGGGTTTCAATTCAGCCAGTAGAACATCTGTATAGAGTTTCTATGTTTTCTGTATTTTTGCTTGCGCTAGGTACTGTGATTTCCTTCCACAATTAAAAAAACAAATTCTATGTTAATTTAGGCCTCGTTCCTATCAGCATCGTGTTCCTTTTGGGGTTTCCGTTGATCCATTCTGTCAGAGGAACAGATAAACGGAAAGCCAAACGGAAACCATAGCTTCCGTTTGCATTACCGTTGATTTCAATGGTAATGCTTCTGTTGCAAATGGCTTCCGTTTGTATCCGTTCCGTAAAGGTTTCAGATTTTTTAGCGGAAACAATAGCCAAGTTGACTATGCTATTGGCTCTGCTGAAAAAATGGAAACCTTACGGAACGGAAACAAATGGAAACCATTTGCAACAGACGCATTACCATTGAATTCAAAGGTAATGCAAACAGAAGCTGTGGTTTCCATTTGACTTTCCTCCGACAGAATGGATGAATGGAAACCCCAAACAGAGCCCGACGCTGATGTGAACGAGGCCTTATTTACTGTGAAATTGGACTGAGCATGTTGAATATAAGAAAATTGTATTATAAACACCACAAGAGGGTAGTTGTTAGATTCTGTGTACAGCTCTGTGGAATATGTTGGCACTATACAACGATCAACCATTACATTGAAACCATCTGCCTAATATTGTGCAGGTCCCCCTCTTGCCACCAGAAAAACTTTGGCCCTTTGAGGTATGGACTCCACAAGACCTCTGAAGTTGTCCTGAGGTAGCTGGCACAAAGATGAAAGCAGCAGATACTTTAATTCCTCTAAGTTGTGAGGTATAGCCTCCATGGATCGGACTTGTTTTTCCAGCACATCTCACAGATGCTCAATTGGACTGAGGAATTGGGAATTTGGAGGCCAAGTCAACAACTTGAACTCTTTGTCATGTTCCTCAAACCAGTCCTGAACAATTTTTGCAGTGCTGAAAAAGACAGCTGCACTTATGAAATACCACTGCCATTACCATTGTTTTAGGTAGGTGGTACATCCACATGAATGTGAGGACCCAAGGTTTCCTAGTCAAGCATGACGCTGCCTCTGCTTGCTTGCCTTCTTCCCATAGTTCATCCTGGTATCATCTTTTCCCAGATAAGCGACACACACACTACTGGCCATCCACAGGATGTAAAAGAAAACTTGATTAATCAGAGCAGGCTACCTACTTCCATTGCCATATGATCCAGTTCTGATGATTATGTGCCTATTGTAGGTATTTTTGGGGGTGGACAGGGGTCAGTTTTGGCACTCTGTCTAGTCTTTGGATATGCAGCCACAAATGCTGCAAGCTGTGATTAACTGTGTGTTCTGAACCATTCTATCATAGCCAGCATTAACTTTTTCAGCAATATGTGCCACTGTATCTCACCCCACCGCTGTGGATTGGACCAGGCAGGCTAACCTTCCCTCCCCACGTGATACATTAATGAGCCTTGGGCGCCCATGACGCCAGTTAACTGGTTGTCCTTCCTTGGACCACTTTTGGCAGGCTCCAACCACTACAAACTGGTACCACTCCACAAACATGTTTTGGAGATGCTCTGACCCATTCGATTGGCCATTGCATATTGGCCCTTGTCAGTCACTTAGATCCTTATGTTTGACAATTTTTCCTTATCTCTGACCTTTGTTTCCCTCAGTTAACCCAGTGGACAGTCTAACTGTCCACATACACATTTTATTGTCAGTAGATCCTATCTAAATTTTAGGCTCTACATAACTAAATATCTGTATGTGTATGGCCAGCTATACAGTCAAGCCTGGCTTCGTTTAGTCAGGTGATCTAATTATCCATTAAGAGATGTAACTTGAAGCTTCTGGGCTCCAATGCAAAATCTGTAACAAGCCCCCCCCCCTCCCCCCAACTATCATGTGTCCTTTACAATACCGGTGTCTTCTTACATGGCAGAGGGACTTTTGGGCCATCTTAGACATTAGGGCCCGCATATGGCTGCTACCTCTGCACCCCCTATAGCTATTATCCTGTATCCGTTAAAACGTACCTTGCTTTTCAGGCGAATTTTCAGAGTAAGCTGTCATATGTGTGTATATGAAGAATAACACTATTTTTGGCCATTATATGACTTGTATGTTGCATTATTTAGCAGTTTTCACCTCTGCAGGCTCTATCTCTGTTGTCTCAAAGCTAGAGTGCGAAGCCTAACTGCTATCATGTCTTCTATGCACAGCACACAGAGAAGAGAATCCTGCTCTTTTATCGCTATCTATCACACATACACATATATATATATATATATGGTGGTGTAAATGATACAGCAGTATTGAGTAGTGAAGCTGAGAATCCAGCACTGGGGTGAGATTTACATCTTACCAGCAGTGTTGCAGCATCTCTGTATGTTTCTCTCTGCTCCTAGTTCCTCCCCCTCTATAGACTTACATGCAGCGTGTCACACTTTCTCTCTGCTCCCTCCTCCTGCTCACCCCTCCCCTCCCCATAGAAAGTTATAGGAGGCAGTGAAGTGACACACCCCTACCTTCTGCTGTCTGTGCTCTGTAACAAGAGATGGCCAATGTTTGACAATAGTAGGCGGAACGCAGATTAAAGGAAGGGATACACCGAGTGGCAGTAAGTTCACACAGAATTTGCATGGATAAAACAGGTAAATTTTAACAGTAAGTAAGTTGTATTATATCAGGTATACTAATAGATTAGCATAAGTTGTTTGATAAGTTAGTGTCCATTTAAATATAGTCAGTAGGTTATTGAGTAACTAAAGGGACACTTGTTGCTTTTTCATATGTGTAATTTTCTTAAATAGTTTTGTTAAATAAATGAAGGAATGATTAAAAAATAAAACCTGTATTACTGGTTTACTCAGTTTTTCTTTGTCTAATATTACATTTTGTTTGCAGATGAGAAACCATTCAGTGTGTCACATATGAAGTAAGAAGGGATATTAATTTTATCTATCTTTCAGCATCTTGCTTTTCCGATATGCACTTTTAACTAAAGGTGCCACCCACACTACAGCTCTTCAAACCACTGATGAGCGATTAGTGTTTTGAAAAATCATCCCTTAGGAATGGATGAACTTTTATTTTATTTCCCGTTGCTTATATAGCACCGATATTTTCTGAAACACTGTACAGAGATCTTCACCATTGATATCAGTCCTACATTATTCCTAAATTAATAGGCAAATAAAATGATTATAATATTTCAAATACACTATGGCGCAGATTTACTGAGACTGGCATTTTATCCTCTATTCTTAGCTTTCTGTTTCACTAATGTAAGATGCTGCAGTTTTATTAAGAAGCGCACACTTCTTAATAAATCTGTTGCATCTTTCCGCTGGCCGTGCACCACAATTGTGGTGTAACGACTGTGGCCGTGCGCCATACATTCCCCCCTATTAGACATAAAATAAAATAAAAATGTATGCTCACCTTACCGCTCCTCTTGGCTTCTCCCCACTAGGTCCAATCAGACTCCCTTAGCATGCCGCAGGTCATACAAGGTGCTGTTGTAAAGCAGCGTCTGGGCATTATATTCAACGCAACACTAAACGTCCTGTGTGCTGCATCACATACAACATCCTGACGCTGCCCGGCGTATGGACCTTGTATGAGTAGCAGCATGCTGAGGGACCCTGAAGTGATATGGAGAAAGGTGAAATGAGTATACATATTTTTAATATATTTTTTTTTAATTGTAGGCTGTTGGGGGTAGTCTGATTTGAGGGGGGGGGAGATACGGGGCCTGGCCCAGGACTCTAACTTGCTACACCTCACAGAGTGAAATACACACTATCTCAGAGCTGGCATAGATTTATAATATAATTTACGACAGTTTTCTGGCTTATATTATAATAACTTCGTCAGGTCATAAGGCCCCCTTTTGGTAAGCCATGCCCCTTTTTGGAATCCACAAAAGTCTAAATTTTCATGCTATTTTTTCATTTTCCTATAGTCGCATTCAAAGAGCTATAATTTTTTTATTTTTCCGTCGACATAGCTGTATGAGGACTTGTTTTTTTGGGGATTAGTTGTACTTTTAATGATACCATTTTGGGGTACATATCATTTTTTAATTAACTTTTATTAACTTTTTTTTGGGGGGGGAATAGAAAAAAAACCTAAATTCCACCAAGGTTCTATGCGTTTTAAATTCATGCCGTTCACTATGCGGCATAAATAACACATCACCTTTACTCTAATGGTCGGTACGATTACAATGATACCACATATGTAGAGGTTTTTTATGTTTTACCACTTTTTCACAATAAAAACACTTTTGAACTAAAAATATTTGTTTTTGCATCGTCGCTTTCCAAGAGCCGTAATTTTTTTATTTTTCTCTCAATCTAGTGATTTGTTGGGCTTGTTTTTTGCAGGAAGAGACGTAGTTTTGATTGGTAGTGTTTTGGGGCACGTGGGAATTATTGATTAACTTTTATTATGATTGGTAAAGGTTTGGGGGGCAATGGAAAAAATAGCAATTTCGCCATTGTTTTTTGTGTTTTTTTTTTACGGTGTTCACCTTGCGGTTTAAATTACATATTAACTCTATTGTTTGAGTCATTACGGTCGCGGAGATACTATATATGTGTACTTTTATGGCAAAAAATTGTTTTATTTATTTTTTTACAGTAATTTTTATTAATAATTTTTATTTCAGACTTATTACTTATTTTTTTGGTCCCACTAGGGGACTTCACTGTGTGATCTTCAGATCGCTGCTATGATGCTTTAGTATACTTAGTATACCAAAGCATTATTGCCTGTCAGTGTGAATCTGACAGGCAATCTATTAGGATGTGCCTCCGGCACATCCTAATAGGCATATGTCCAGGGCAGACCTGGGGGCCTTTATCAGGCCCCTGGCTGCCATGTCACCCAACGGAGGCCAACGATTGCATTTGCGGGCCACCGATGGGAGAGAGAGGGAGCTCCCTCCCTCTGTAAACAAGTTAAATGCCGCGGTCGCTATTGGCCGCAGCATTTAACGGGTTAAACGCCCGCGATCGAAGTAAAATTTTATCGCGGTCGTTGGAGCAGGAGCCCGGCTGTCATCAGATAGCCGAGCCCCGACTCCAGCCTGCACGGGACACCCGTGCAGGACTTAGACTGGGCCGCCGTGAAAAGGCCTATTGGAGGTCACTAAGGGGTTAAAGGCTATGTAAACCTTTGAAAGGCAAAAACATTTTATTTTTTTTAATAAAAAGGTGTATCAGTGTGTTTTGTGTAACTTTGTAAATACTTTTTCTTAAAAATGATTTTTACTTTTTGAGATACAGCTGCTTTGTATCCTGTATACAGAGCAGCTGTATCTAGCGCTATTTACTGAATCCGTCAGTCCCGTGGACCTGACGGGTTCAGTGTCGACAGGTCCTGTGTGTCTCTGACATGCAGGATTCACCTGTAATCTATCACATCTAAGTTCTTAACTTAGATGTGATCGATAACTGGTGGATTCTGTGTGTCAGTGACAGGCAGGACCCGCTGACACTGAACCAGTCAGTCCCGCTGACCTGACGGATTCAGATCTCAGCGCTAGATACAGCTGCTCTGTATACAGGATACAAAGCAGCTGTATCTCAAAATCATTTTTCAGAAAAAGTAATTAGAAACTTGCAGCAAACACACTGATACACATTTTTATTGAAAACAAAAAAGTTCAAAGGTGTACATAGCCATTAAATGACTTAATGTTAATTGATTTGAATGGCAATACTTACTATATTACCTCGGTCCGATGATGATTATTGACTCTCTACACCACAAGGGATGCTATGATAAAATTACAACTACAGTATTTGTAAGATTTTGGAGTATGATGCAGAATATGAGGTTTAGTCAACGTATTCGTCATAGCGTAACCAGAACAGTCATATAGCTGGACAGTGTATGAAATGGCATTAGTTAACAGTAGCCATTCATAACTATAACGGCCATTCATAACTTACGTTTTACTAGTTAATAATAGAAAACTATGGTGGAGCACCTCTTTAATAAACTTTCCCAATAAATTGATTGCATGTCAAAATTTACCAAGGTTACAAATGAAAATGAATAGCACAATCTCATTTATCCATAGATTTTAATGTGTATTAGGTTGCCTAGTTTTAATCCAACATCTCCTCTCCGGGGCACCCCACCCTCTATAATTTGAAATTTTCTATCTCAATAGGATACTCGCAAATGTCCTTCATACACCCACTTGTGTATATCTAGGATGAAGAAAACATTCCTAGGAAATGGGATTATGGATAATTTTCATAAACCTGTTTTATATTCAAACTTTTGACACATTTCAAATCCACCCATGTGTTATGACTATAAAGTAGATCCTAAAATTAATCCTTTTACAAATACATATATATGTGGCGCTCAGTGCTCACAATACATTTTACTTACATTATTGGCATACAATTGATAAAAAGGCAGAGACAAATCAGGCATACAATGATCGGCAAGTTCATACCTGTGGGTGAAAGCAGAGCTCTCCGATATACAGTATGTTCTTATATATGAGTGTACATAAAATAAATAATGCAAATAATTCTGATATACCAATATTAAGCAAATCATAATAAAATACAACCATTACTGAAAAAACATACTGAAATGACTTGTCTGACATAAATACACTGTAATATTGTATCTTCAATTAATAGGAATGATATCCCCTTTATATTCATTTAACATTTAACCATCACAAAATCCTGCGGCAGAATGTTTCATAGTCTTAAACCCTTAATGACCGCTGATACGCATTTTCACGGAGGTCATTAATGGGCTTTATTCTAGGGCTTCGCACGGGTGTCCCATGCAGGCTGGAGCGGGGTCTTGGTTGCTGGGTGACAGCGGGGCTCCTGCTCCAATGGTAGCAATCAACGTTTACTTCGATCGCAACCGTTTAAGCCCTCATTAGCGACCGCTGCATTTGAGTGGTTTACAATAAGGTGTAGATCTTATATCACGCTGCGTCTCCTATCATTTGTTTACAACAATATCTCATGCTGGTCTCCGCAAACTGCCTAGTTCTTATGTGAATCGAGCAGTATTATAGAAGACCAGATATTTGGTTTACTTGAACACCACATATATCATTATCTGTTCTTATATGTATTCTAAAATATCACATGAATCAGCATAAGTTCTCAGATTCTGGATTAGATTCGGATTTTAGATAAAACAGGCATAGTTGAGGTTTTCATTCAGACCCTAAAGAACTAACCAAGGCCTATAAGGACTATATTACTTCCTGGTGGGAAATCCAGTCCCTTGAAAACTATATTAGAAATAATATTGTACCTAGGGGATTACGTATTACCCTATCACCTGCAGAAAGAACTAGAAGTACTAAATTAATGAGCGGATGGGAACAAGAGGCCACTGCTTGTTCCCTCAGGTTCATGAATATCCTATTAGAGGAAGAAAAGGCTTCCTGGGAATCGAAAGTAGATAAACTTAATGAATTGAGAGAACAAGCTCTGAAATTAAGAACTGATATACAGTTTAATAAAAAGAAAGGGATCCTACAAGGAATGATAGAACGCTTCCAATACCAAATAAGACAAAGAAAACACTCTCAATTTGTAAAAGATTCGCAGGAATTCAAAGAAAATTGTGCATATAGCTTCCCTAATTGTAAGAATTTGCATAGGAATACGGAAACAGAGGTTTCATCCTCAGAAGCGGAGGGCTCAGATGCAGAGAGAGATGTACTACATGGAGAAAGAGGGAGCAGGGGTAATAGGACTCCCAGAAACTACCAAAGAGGATATAATAGGACTGGAGGGAGAGGTAGAAACTATCAAGGTAACCAACAGGATTTTTTATCCAGACCGCCATCAGCAGGGCAATATCTTCTACGAAACAGAAAGTAATGTCATGCAAAAATAGGATGTCTATTACTAAAAAGGAGATCATTAATCTATCCAAACACATATTAAATGAATCGGAAACGTAGGTTCTGGAGAGGGGCCTGTCTTTTGTCCCGACAAGCAAATACGACTCGTTCGCCTGGACAAAGGACATAGCCTTATTCTCCAGAAAACTTCACTGGCATAAGTTCTTTAAAGATAGATACAAAAGAACCTGTCAAGAATACAACCTTGAAATGGAAGATCTGGCAACTGCTAGAGATCTTTCGGACTTAATAGAGGACAATATTAGAGATAGGGCGAAGGGGCCCTTTACAAATATTAAGCCAACTAGTAAACATATGCCACCAGTTTGCAACAACCCTAACATCGACATTTTTTAAAAATTGATTGAAAAAGACCTGAGGAAACTAGAGAATCATAAAATCGATCATGCCAATCTGTCAACAGTAGCGAGAAGTACCCTACAAGCACTATCCAACAATAGAGAAATTATAATAAAACCATCAGATAAAGGGGAAAATGTGGTTGTAATGGACACTGACAAATATCTTGAAATGTGTAAAAAGGTACTAGGAGATCAGGACACATACCATCGTCTAAGAGGAAACTCCGTTGAAACCTTTAAGGGCCAATTTAAATTGATTCTAGATAGGGCTCTATCCAGGGGTTTGATAAATAAAGCAGAATATCAATTTCTGTGCCCAGATGTAAAGGATCTGCCAGGCACTACGTCTGTGGATACTCCCAGGATTAATCAATCGACACCTGAGACCAGACCTCTTAGACTGACACCTGCTCCCACCAATCAGGGTGGCAGGCTCAGGAGTGGGAGAGCCTATCGTGGCCTGGTCAGTCGGAGTTAGCTCCGCCCCCTGTCCATTTATACCTGCCGTTTCCTCTTCCTCATTGCTTGTGATTCTTCCTGGTTTCCTGGCCCCACTGCTGCCTTGCTCCAGCCTGCTTCTGCCGTGCTTCAGCCTTGCTTCAGTTCCCGCTTATCCTGCTTCGCTCTGCCCCCGGCTTGCTTCCTGCTCCATGCTCTGCGTTTGTATACTTCATTACATCCTGATCCTGACTGCTCGTTCACCACTCCGTTCCCTCACGGTGTTCCGTGGGCTACTGCCCCTTCCCTTGCTTGTTCCCTGTTTGTATCCCCTTGCACTTAGTCAGCGTAGGGACCGCCGCCAAGTTGTACCCCGTCGCCTAGGGCGGGTCGTTGCAAGTAGGCAGGGACAGGGCGGTGGGTAGATTAGGGCTCACTTGTTCCCTTCACCTCCTTCCGCCATTACACCAGAAATCCCTAAAATAGAAACCTTCTACACTACCCCTAAGATACACAAGGGGACTGATCCAGTGAAAGGGAGACAAATAGTCTCAGGCATAGATAGCCTCAATACATAGGGGTATACATCGATCAAATCCTGAGCCCATTTGTTCTCAGTTTCCCATCCAATATTAGAGACACAACTGACCTCCTCCTAAAATTGGAAGACATTATAATGGAACCAAACATGATATTTGCCTCAATACATGTTGAAGCTCTATATGGCTCAATACAACACCACTTAGGAATAGAAGCAATATCTCAATGCCTAAAAACAAGAGGTAATCAGCTGAATGAGCACAACTCTTTATTGTTGAACTCTTGGAATTCAATTTAACGAAAAATGTATTTATTGTTGAACTCTTGGAATTCAATTTAACGAAAAATGTATTTATGTTTGGTGGGCACTATTACCACCAGCTCAGGGGTACAGCTATGGGGAGCCCCTGTGCCCCCTCATATGCCAACTTACTCCTGGGCTAGTGGGAAGAGAATGTGGTCTTCTCAGAGATAAACAGCAAATGGCAAGAGTCCATAGGTTTGTGGTTGAGATTCATAGACGATGTGTTCATCTTGTGGACAGGGACTCAGAGCAATTTTGAACAATTTGTGTCAGAATTGAATATAAACCAGATCGGTCTAAGTTTCACTTCAGTTAGTGACCCTAATAGTCTGTCATTTCTTGATGTCAGAGGTAAGGGAGGAAAAATTGAAAGTGAGGTTTTCAGAAAACCTACTGCAACGAACAGTCTCCTGAGATGGGAGCGTGCCCATCCATATTCCCTCAAAAGAGGTATACGAAAGGGACAATACCTCCCTCTCAGGAGAAACTGCTCAAACACTTAGGTCTTCTTGATACAAGCGGCGGATCTGAGAGAGAGATTCCACCAAAGAGGCTATCCAGACTATATCCTCAGAGATGCGTTTACCAATGCGATTAAGAGCAAAATAAGTGACCTACTCATGCCCAAAGTAAAAGTACCTGTCAATATAAACAAGATGCACATTATAGGGACATATGATGGGCCCATTAGCAGGCTAGAGAGGTTCTCCAGAAACATTGGGGGATCCTCATGGAGGACTCTGAGCTGAAGGAACTATTAAGACCCTTGATTACCTACAGAAGAAATAAAAGCATAAGAGATAATCTGGTACAAAGTCACTACAAACCAGCTTCTCCTGATGACTGCTGGCTCAATAGAAGACCAATAGGGACCTATAAATGGGGAAATTGTCTGTCTTGCGATTCGGTACTAATATCTAAGACCTTTGCAAGCACAACTACTGGCAGAGCTTATACTAACAGGGAATTCATAAATTGTCTAACAAAAGGGGTCATCTACATGGCCAAATGTTCATGTCCTATGGACTATATAGGCAAAACCAAACGCGAATTCAGGAGACGCATAATGGACCACTACAACGACATTCTAAACAAAAAAAGATATGCCTATTGCCAGACACATATGGGCAATGCATGGAGGTATCAATGAAAGTTATCAAATTCCAAGGAATACAACACATCGAACCTTACCAGAGAGGTGGCAAATGGGATAGGGATTTACTTCAAGTCGTTGGATTCACAGAATAAGATCAGTGACTACAGAGGGTCTGAATGAAAACCTCAACTATGCTTGTTTCCTCTAAAATCCGAATCTAATCCAGAATCTGAGAACATATGCTGATTCATGTGATATTTTAGAACACATATAAGAACAGATAATGATATATGTGGTGTTCAAGTAAACCAAATATCTGGTCTTCTATAATACTGCTCGATTCACATAAGAACTAGGCACTATGCGGAGACCAGCATGAGATATTGTTGTAAACAAAAGATAGGAGACACAGCGTGATATACGATCTACGCCTTATTGTCATATTCTTATAAATAGTAGGAGTTTATAAGGAATGTGATTAAATTAATTATTTAGACATCTATTCATGTTCCGATCGCACGTTTCTATTTCTTTGAGTTACGCCACTTAAACTATCTATTTTACTCTATGAGACCAATTAATTGATCTGCGTACCTTTGAGGTAGGTAAGAACATTAGCCATATAGGGGAATGAAGTAACCCCCTATACGATATAATTTCTCCAGCGCACTATGTAGGATAGCGTAGTACACGATATCGAGGGGAGGGCAAGGACGTAATAGTGCTCCCATTTGATTGGATGTCCGATGACCGAGCCCCCACCATGGGCGGAGCTTATGCATATACAAAATGAGCGTGGTTTCAAACGCTCGCTGCCATTGCCACACTATCTGTCAAGCCGTTAGGCTCTCGATCTCCATGACGAGCCAGTACAACTAGTGAAACGTGTAGGAGCATGAGCTGCAGTTAGAATTACGTTCTTTATCTTATTCTTTTTAGAATGGGTGCCTGGAATGTTGTCAACAGTGAGGGTTTAACTAGACGTAAGGGACAGGCAGCATACTATTGTGTAACCTGAGTGATCCTGAGCAACCCTGCTGTATATGGTTTGGACGTTTAATAAGTATTGGGCAAGCTGAATACTTAGTGCTGTATATGCTATTCATTTTAATAGTACAATCCAAACACATATTGTTTTTCCATTTTATATAGGTAAATAATTAAAAGTTATATTTTATACACTATCCCTTCCTCTATATATTTGCTTGAAGTAGGGAGGTATAACGGGAACCGGCCCATCGATCCATAACTGGGAATAAACAATTAGATATAGGGCTGAGCTCGCTGACATTGCGGCTCCAGCGCTGGACCCAGCAAAGGTAAGTATAAGAATTGCTTTGCTTTTGTATGTGTTACTAATTTTTTGCGTGTATTTGTGTTTTTTTACAGGTTCGGTTGTTGGACTACATCGGATTCAAGGACTACTTTGAATATGGATTTTTATTCTCAATAAAATGGTTAATGAGGGATGTGTAGGTTTTTTATTTCAATAAAATATTTTTTTTTATGTCCTTGTATTTTTAAAATTTTTATTGCTACGGCCTTTAGCAATGGCCGCTGGCTGATTTACAACGTCCATTACTAAAGCAAGGCTTAGTGTTAGCTGGTGAAAAGGCTAACACTAACCCCTATTATTACCTCGGTACCCACCGCCACCAGGGGTACAGGGAAGAGCTGGGTATTATTAGGCTGGAAAGGCTAACACTAACCCCCATTATTACCCCGGTACCCACTGCCACCAGGGGTACGGGGAAGAGCCGGGTATTATTAGGTTGGAAAGGCCAAAAACCGTGGCCCTTCCCACCCTGGTAATGCTAGCCTGCTGATGTTATGTTGTATCTGGCTAGTTATGAAAATGGGGGGGGGGGCGCGATGTTTATTCAATTTAAAAAATAAATAAATAAATGACGTGGGGTCCCCCCCATTTTTGATGACCAGCCAGATACAACATAGCAGCAGCAGGCTAGCATTACCAGGGTGAGAATGGCCATTGTTTTTGGGCTTTCCCTGCCTAATGACCATCACTACAGATGGTCGGGTACTGGATAGTACTCAGTTCTTCCCTATACCCCTGGTGGCGCTAGGTACCGGGGTAATAATCAGGGTTAGTGTTAGCCTCTGCATCGGCTAACACTCAGCCCCACCTTCAGTGGCGTAGCTATAGGGGTCACAGCGGTCGCAGTTGCGACCGGGCCCCTAAGCCTGGGGGGCCCACGGGCCCCCGTTGCCATACAGCATGTTTCCTAACAATCTTCTGTGCCGTGAAGCCGGCACTTCCTGGCTACGGTCACATGGTACACTTAGTGTACCATGTGACCGTGTTGTCACGTGACACGGCTTCCAGACGGAGCAGAAGAGTTGGTGCGGAGGACTCCAGGTAAGCTGCAGTGTAATGTATTGTGCTGTAATGTTATGTATTGTAATGTCATGTATTGTGTTGTGATGCCTTGTAATGTATTGTGTTGTTTGCGGTGGAGAGGGGGGGGGCATTAAATCACAGCCCCCCCCTCCTCCACCGCAAACTGCACAATATACAGTATAGTACACTTGACTATGAGAGCGGGGCTGCGGCTGTGTAATACAGTCACTGCCCCGCTCCTGAGTCCTGACATGTGCGCGCCGTCAGGATGATTCGATGCAGCCGGCGCTGCACTAATGATCTGCGGCACTGAAGACAGAACATGGCCGGCGCGCTACAAAACACCCTCATGTTCTGTCTTCAGTGCCTGCACCGCCGCTCATTAGTGCAGCGCCGGCCGCATCACCTCATGCTGACCGCGCGTGCACTTGTCAGGAGCGGGGCAATGACTGTATTACAGTACCGCAGCCCCGCTCTATAACGGCGGAGATCAGAGAAACCTCTCATCTCCGCCGCTATTCTCCTGAATGCTGCGATCAAAGCTGACTGCAGCATTCAGGGGAAAATGAGAAGGGGGATGCCCCTGGATCGCGTCACGGGGAATTCCTGTGACGCGATTGAGGGACATACCATATATGGGCAGACAGCCCAGGGTCTATTGACGGACCCCAGGGCTGTCTTACCATATTTCCTGTTGTTAGGGCATACTGAGGTATGTCCTAACAACTGCCTGTGTGCTATCAGTACACAGGCTAATGTACTGGCTTATAGCTATAGGCCAGTACATTGAAGTTTAAAAATAAAGTAAAAACAAAGTAATGTTAAATAAAAAAATTACACATACACCTTTTTTACAATAAACATTAAAATAAGTCTCAATACATAAAACATACACATAATCGGTATTGGCGTGGCCGTAATAACCTGCACAACTATTTTATTGCATTATTTATGATGTATACTCTGTAAAAAAATAAAATAAAAATTGCTTTCTATCACTTAGGCCCCATTCACACGACCGTGCCCGCAATCACGGCCCGCGATTGCCACACGCATTTTCGGGCCATGCTCCCATACAAAGTATGTGAGCACGGCCCGCAAAATGCAAATGGACGGACAAGTTCCATAATTTTCGGAACATTTCTACGGCACGGTCACCCATCCGTAGCGCTACGGAAATGTGTCCGTGCTCAATGAAAGTGAATGGGTCCATTTTTGCAGACCGCAATTGCGGTCCGCAAAAACTGAGGTTATTTACGGTCGTTTACATGGGGCCTAATTGTGAGACGCGAGGTGCGATGATGAATTTAACCTCCATGTGCCTCACATTAATAGTAATTAACCCCATCATGTACCTTACACATTAACCCATTATGACTGAGAAACATGATGGGGTTAATTACTATTAATGTGAGACATTCAAAATTCATCATCACACCTTGTGCCTCACATTAGAAAACGAAAGAACTTTTTTTTTATTTTTATTACTGTTGGCAAAGTAAACGAAGTATCGGTATCGAAGTCCAAATTTTGGTATCGGGACATCCCTACACTGTGGGTCGCGTCCCCCTGGGGGTTCGTGAGTCACTCACCGAGGTCCCGGTTCCAATCAATGCTGGAGCAAGGAGCTGACATCTCCTTGATCTAGCATTCCCTGTGCCCTGAGCGGCTCGACGCAGGCAGGCGGGATGTAGCGACATCATCGCGCCTGCCTGCGCTGAGTCACTCATACCACACACCGGAGGAGGCGAAGGATCCTACACCCGACGTGGGAACGGGGATAGGTAAGTAATTATGCACATATGGGGGCATTATACTGTATGGGGGGGCTGATATTGTGGGGGGGGGGGCATTATACTGTATGGGGGCTTATATGGGGAGCATTATACGGTATGGGGCTGTTATGGGGGGGAATTATACTGTGTGGGGGCAGCTATGGGAGCATTAACTGTGTGGGGGCATTATACTATGGGGGCTGTTGGGCAAGGCGTCTGGGCATAGGAGCGCGCAGGGGTCTGATGATGATGGTGGTGCTGGGGAGGGGTAGGGGGGCCCAAGCTGAATTCTTGCACCCGGGCCCATGAGCCTTTAGCTACGCCCCTGCCCACCTTAGTAATGGACGCTGTCAATCAGCCAGCGGTCATTACTAAGGCGGTAGTAATGTAGTTTAAAAGAAAATACAAAGACATAGAAAAATATATTTTATTGAAATAAAATAAAAACAAACAACCCTCATTAACCTTTTTATTGAAAATAAAAAAAGCCGCCATCGAAGCAGTCCTCGAATCCGACGTAGTCCAGTGACCAAACCTGTGAAAAAACACAAAACACAAAAAAATCCATTAGTAACACAGGTAGTAGGCTTAGATACAGGCCCCATGTGTGATACTGTCTGTTAGGTCATGTATCTAAGCCTACCACAAGGCAGGCTTAGATACAGGACCTCAGCAGACAGTAATCTTATACAGTATTTGATTACTGTCTGCTGGAGGGCCTGTATTTAAGCCTACAATGTGGTAGGTGCAATGTGGGTAGGTGGGTAGGTGCAATGTGGTAGGTGTGGTAGATAAAAGTGCAGTGCCTGTAGAGATTGTTGACTGTCATGGGTCCAACAGAGGATGGTGTGAACACACTGTGTGGCAACCAAATTTGGCCTAGGGCTAAACATGGGAGCAGAGTCTAATGGATAACTAGGTGTTTACGCTTTAGCCTCCGTATGGAGATGTGGACATTGCCACTAGAGTCCCCAGGTTGTTACCCCCAGAGTAATCTCCATTGACGTTGACGTTGCGGTCCAGCGGTTAATGTTGACAGGCGAGATACAATAACATTGACAAGATGCAGGGTTCATACTAGCATAGGTCAGGGCAGTTGGCAGATGGTCACTCACAGTTAGCAGATTCAGAGGTCAGTGCAGGTGGCAGATGGTCATCACAATAAATAGGCAAATGATCAGGGCAGGTTCTAGACAGGGATTGTCAAGTTTAAGCAGGGTTGGTAACAGATAATATAATAGAATTCACAGAAGATCACTAGTATCATGTTAAACTATAGAACCTAATTGCTAAGGCAAAGAGCAAAGGGGAGTGTGCCTTAAGTACCTAGGAAAGCTGGTGAATTCAGCATGCACTGGCCCTATAAGAAAGGGAGAGTCAGCGCACGCACTAGTGACCAACCGGGCAGCCGTAGGAGAGCGGCAGCAGGGAAAGCCACCAACAGCATAGTCTGGAAGAGAAGCGTGGTGCCGGCCAGGAACAAGGAGACGCATGGTGACCGATAAACAGGAGCTAGAGGCAGTGGCCATTACACATTCGTTTCATGTTTTTTTTTATCTCTCTTTTATACGCCCTAAAATCTTATTTGATTTTGCAGTTGCTGCTTGACATTAAGTACTGCTGCATAGCGTACTTGTAACCAAAATACCCAAGTCTTTCTGGTTCCGTTATCCACAGTTTTATTTTAGTTTATGTATGTGCAGTGATACGCTTACTGCGGTATAGGTGCATTATTTTATATTTACCTTATTTGCCTTGACAGCAGCTGTCTGGCACTGGCTGCTATAATTCAGCTTACTGTCACCAAGTTATTTTCCATTTCCTTTTTTACACAGTATTAACATTTCAAATGTAATGGTCAAATTTGTTCTCTCAATTACAGTTAATCTCAAATCAACCTTTTCAACCTCTTCTGTACTATAAAAATATAATCTTTTGTGTTAATATCTCTACACAGCCATGTTCAAGGTCTTTTATAAATAAATTTATAAAAACAGGTGCCAACATTGGCTATCTGTCCCAACCCCCACATAAGCATGCACACTAAGCTCAGCCGAGCTTGCCTGTTTATTTCAAAGGAGAAAGGGGAATAAGCTGCTGCCTGACCCCTCTGGCAGCGGCTTATGT
Source organism: Rhinoderma darwinii (assembly GCF_050947455.1). NCBI lineage: Eukaryota > Metazoa > Chordata > Amphibia > Anura > Rhinodermatidae > Rhinoderma > Rhinoderma darwinii. The sequence continues at coordinate 225,909,513 of NC_134690.1, read as the reverse complement.
CCCAAAGGAACTAAGGATCTGGCATATTGAAATCCAAAAATGTTTTTCCCTAAAGTTTGCTGTGGGGAGTTTTTGGCCATTCACCATAGATATTAGATCATTGGGCGACTTTCATGTGCATGGCCAGCTCATTTCTTCTGCATGGACATTTTGTGTTGGGAATGTAGTTTTATGAGTAAAGGTCGTATGACAGGATTTTCATTCAAGAACAGTTTTTTGTTGTTGATGCTACCAGGGTAACCCCAAAGCAACAGATTTAAGTGAACATTACTGCAGGCTTTAGAAGTTTAGGGGAAGGGGGAAAAAATTCACATTGGCAAATTTCAATATTTTCTATAAGACTTTATTGAGCTGAATTTCAAGTGGTCTAATGTGCGTAACTTTGATACACTGACTGCTGATGATTCAGTTGTGCATGTCATTTTATTATGTTTTAATTCAATAACCAGTGGTCAACCCCTTTAAATTTTGTGATTTTAACTGGACCACATAGGTACTTAGTGAAAACAAATATTAAGACACATACGGCGCTCCTAGGGTGATAAGTTTTGACCATGGGTATAGTGGTAAATTGGTGAAACATAAAGGCTCACCTGATGGGGTTGTGCTAGCAAATCTGCACAACTCAACTTTTTTGCATATCGGGTCTCAGGAGACCTCTATACACTGTGGTATGCTGGCCTCCGGAGCTGACTCTGGGTGTCCGTTCCCTGGAGATCGGAATCCTCCCAGCGTCCAATGAATGAAAATAATGGAGTAAGGAAAGAAAAAAAGCTCCTGTGTGGGGCACTCCCGTTGGTGATGTGTGCCCAAATTCCGATAATGGAGAGTTTCTTTTTCTTATTTTAAATAAGAAAAAAGAAACTTACTTTCCATTATAGTAAATTGAGCACACATCACCAACTGGAGCGCTCCACACAGGAGCTTTTTTCTTTTATTACTCCATTATTTGGACCACATAGGTGAAACTGATTCAGTATTTATGTGCCTTAAAAATCATAAGAATTATGATAATTGGAAAAGGTGTTCAAAGTCAACTTCTTCTAAATAAAAATACTTCTGTATCGTGACATATTTACTATTAACCTCTCTTATCATTCATAATATAGTCTACTAAGCATCCACATTTACCTTTGTTGAAACGTTGTCTTTACTGTCCAGAACACACCTTAGATTCAGAAAATTTTGCAGAAATTTCAAGAACCAGAATGTCTAGCGTTAAAACACTTTAAAATTGTGAAAAACATCTTCTTCTTCTTCTGAAAAAATATCAATGGTTGAAGTGAGAACTTTATTTCCATATCAGCACTCTGTTTCTTCTGCTTAGTGCTATCATAGACATTGGGCCTCAACACAACCAATACCATCTCATCTATTTTTCTTACTCCACAGACTTTTCTATATTCATTTTACTTTACAAACCACAGACCAGTGTCCCTATGATAACACTAAATTCCCAGAGCATAAGGATGGAATGTTATTATAAAGCAATCATTTAATGTGAAGGGCAAAAGGGGAGGTCTGAAGACCAATAGAAGTTTTTTTGGAACAACACATGACACATTTCATGGGTGATCTAACCCCTTCTTCAGGTACATAAATTTGAGCATAATATACAATATAAAACAATGTGAAACATGTCATTCATGAATGAATAGATATAAAGAAAGGACTCAGATGCTCTTTTCTCTTTTTGGAAGAGGCTAATAACTTGGCTTTATATAAATATTATGTTATTTCTCCTTTAACAAACTCTTAGAGTGAAGAGGTAAATAATCTCTCTAATTTCTACTTGAGTTTAGTTCCATTCAGTATAAAACCACAACATCACTGAAAACACTTCTCTCTGACCAACCAGTATACTCAGGATAATAGTAGTCCAAGCTCAAAATTTAACAGAGATTAAATAATAATTTACTCTTTGTATTGCTCTTCCCAATGAAAAACCTGCATTACAAATCGGTGAGGATTATGACTGACCATAGAATGAGGCTTTCCCTCCTTAAGATCCTAGAGTGAAAAAATACAATATAGATAAAAGTAAAAAGGCTAGGGGTTTTTACTTTCAATCCTACACTCAGAGAAGCTAATGTGAAAACTGAAGATTCCACCAGGCCTACTACTGTAGCTGATTTATTTTCGTGGTTTGCCAAATTAAATTGTAATTTATCTTCGAACCTTAGCTGGGATCATGAAAATAGCATTTACCAGTAATTTTTCAATTGCCTCTAATGTTTAACTTTACTTAAGGACCATGGTAGCTCCTTCAAAGTCAATTTTGCAAATGCACCCTCATCAGATTCCACATAACACCTGAAGAGAATGATACATCAATGGAAGTCAAGCGAAAAAACTTAGAGACACTCAAGAAAATAAAAGCGAACAATTATTATCATTAACTGGTTCCCGACCGCTGGCTCTGTTTTTACAGCCAGCGGTCGGGCAGCTGAATGTCGGGTCTCCGGCTGTCAGTGACTGCCGGGGACCCTGAGGAGAGGATAGAAGCAGCTTTCGCTGCTTCTGTCTTCTCTGATGACTTGTACACAGCGCTCAATGAACGCTGCGTATAGGAATAGAGGCAGCGGCCGCGCCACTGTCTCTATTCCTCCCGGTGTTCATGTGACTGGTCACATGATCGCTGGGTCTTACCAGACCCAGCACAGCCCTATTAGTGACAATCGTCACTATGAGAGGGCTGATTTCCCCTGCTGTGCAGCTCCAGTTACAGTGGAAAAGCATGGTGTAAAAGAAAGAAAAAAAATATATAACGTTCCCCAAAGGTCTTTTTTGACCTTTGAGGGACAGACCATAGTAATAAAAAAATAAAAGTAAAGTAAAGTGCAAAAAAAATTAATAATAAATACACATAAAATACCCATTCCAAAAAAACATTCCCCTCCCGCCAATCATTGTTGTAATGCTAGCGCTGACCCAATTACCCTAATATAGACATGTAATATATTAAAATTTACGGTAGACAATGACGATCACAAATAAAAGGTCTATTTTAGGGTAAAACTATGTTATTATCAAAAAAAAAAATAGCTGAATCGTAAAAAGGCTTATTTTTTTACTATTATTTTCAAACTTTATGAATAAAAATTCTAAAATCGCAAAAAGGATGTGTATAAAAATGATAAGAAAAAAGAAACCTGCATTGTCTACGGAAAAAAAGTCACAACAATCATGTAGTTAGCCCAACAAATAAAAAAGTTATAGCCATTTAACTAACACGTGCTAAAAAGGGCTAAACGGTGTCTAGTCCTGAAGGCTCAAAATAGCCTGGTCCTGAACTGGTTTAAATTGTGACAAATATGCTTTAATGCTACTCTGAAGAGCAGTGATTCCCAACCATATTAACCATGGGGGAACCTCTGAAAAGAATTTGCCACTTTCAGGGTACTTTGAAGAAACTTGGTGCAGAGGTGGGTAAAGCGTAACTCTATATTCTGGCCAAGATCTGTTGACAGCTTTGGCAGTCCCCACGCTAAGCATCTATGAGCAGGAGGAAGTCATTTTGACATTCCTAAAAGGGATAACTTTTGCTGTTGCTGTCTATTCGTAAATCTCAGTGCAGATTCCAAGAAACCTAAATGTTCTAGTAAATCCTGGTTGGGAACATTGATCTACAGTTGAAAGTTTTTTTTTTTCATTACAATACTGTGTGGTCATAGGTGTTTTATGCTCCTATATGGGGATATACAGAAGATGTATGTATAGAATATTCATGTTTCTTTAATGGTGCCAAATCTACTTGGATAAGCTACTTCCAGAGCTCCTTCCATGCTTGGTTAAACCCTTCCCGCCCAATCACGTACATTTACGTGATTAAAGCTGGTGGCTTACCGCCTTTTCACGTAACTGTACGTCATGGAGATGAAGCTGGCTCAGGAGCTGAGCCAGCGACATCACCGCCGGGTGACAGCTGTATGTTACAGCTGTCACCCTGAGGTATCGGCCAGGACCAGAACTAGCATCCGATCCGGCCGATTAACCCCCGTCAGATGCTGCGTTCAATAGAGATCGCAGCATGTGAGGAGTTTATAGCCACCGGCACCCCAGCAACGTGATCGCTGGGTTGCCGGTGGCTGCAAAGGCGATCGGAGGGCTAATACTTACCTCCCGATCAGCCTGTAACGGAATCCTCCTATGCCCCGTCGTCGGCGGGTCCCAGGAGGCTTCCGGTACCATCGGCAAGATGGCGCTGGCTCAGCTTCCGGCTCAGAAGCTGAGCCGGCGTCATCAGCAGTGGGTGTCCGCTGTATGTTACAGCGGACACCCCGATCTATCGCCAGGAACCGGAGCAAGCTCCGATTCCTGGCATTAACCCCTTCGATGCAGCGATCCATTGTGATCGCTGCATCCTAGAGGTTTGTAGTAAATCGGCAGCCTTGCCACGCGATGGCAAGGCTGGCGACTGCTACTATGGCAACAGGAGCCCTAACAATGGACTCCTGTCTGCCATTACGTAAGCTGATTAGGCCCCGCCCAGAGGCGGAGCCTGATCGGCTTGCTGTCAGTGAACAACTGACAGTTCCAATACATTGCACTACATAGGTAGTGCAATGTATTAGAACATCAAACAAACAGTTGGACATTCAAGTCCCCTAGTGGGACTAAAAAAAAGTGTAAAAAAAAAGTGTAAAAAAAGTAAAAATAAAAGTTGTAAAACATACAATAAAAGTTTCAAGTAATAACACAAAACACAATCGCCCTTTTTCACTTATCAAGTCATTTATTATTGAAAAAAATAATAAAGCCATACATATTTGGTATCGCTGCGACCGTAACGACCTAAACTATAAAAATATTATGTTATTTATCCAGCGCAGTGAACGCCGTAAAAAAACAAAACTCAAGAACACTGACATAATTACTGTTTTTTTGGTCACCGTCTTCCAAAAATTGAAATAAAAAGTGATCAAAAAGTCGCATGTAACCAAAAATGGTACCTATAAAATCTATACCTCGTCTCGCAAAAAACAAACCCTCACACCGCTCCATCGACGAAAAAATGTAAAAGTTATGGCTCTCACAACATCGCGACAGAAGAAATATATTCTCTTTCCAAAAGTAATTTTATTGTGCAAAAAGTAATAAAAAAGTTCTATAAATTAGGTATCGCCGGAATCGCACTGACCCGCAGAATAAAGGTAACATGTAGTTTATAACGTACGGTGAACACTGTATATAAAAAAAACAAGCTATGGCAGAATTGCTGTTTTTTTGTCACCTTGCCTCCCAAAAAAAGGATAACAAGTGATCAAAAAGTTGCATGTACCCCAATATGGTACCAATAAAAGCTACAGCTCGTCCCGTAAAAAAAGAGCCCTCATACCACTACGTCTATGAAAAAATTAAATAAGTTAAGGCTCCAATAATTCAGGAAAGAAAAATATGCAGTTGTGCCTGCCCGAGGGGAACATTTCTTCTGTTTCAAAAGGCGATGTATCAAGGCACTAAAATTAGGGAACCAGGAAGGGGAGAGCCCAAACATATCCGCTGGAAGCGACGGTGCCCGTATTATACCAGGACAACACTTTCCCGGCAAAATTCCCCAAACTGCAAAGGTGCCGAGTGTGGACCAAAAGGGGGATAAGGAAGGACGCCAGTTATCAGTGCGACACCGGCCTGTGCAGAAAGGATCGATCACAGCATAACACACATCTATGGATCATTTTATTATATTTTTTACCTTATTATTATACCACCTGACTATGCCCCGATGTACTCTGCCCAGCTCACATATGCCCCACATTATAAACAGAAACAACAGTGATACTCCAAACAAAACTATTACCAAGCAAATTCCACGCTCCAAAAGCCAAATGGTGCTCCCACCGATCTGAGCCCTACAGCATGCCCAAACAGCTGTTTATGTCCACATATATGGCATCGCCATACCCGGGAGAACACTTTTAACAATTTTTGAGGTGTGTGTCCCCAGTGGCACAAGCTGGGCACAACATATTTGACAATGAATTGGCATATCTAGGGCAAAATTTTAATTTGTGCCTTCGGCAGCACAATCATTTATGGACAAGACACGTGGGGTGAAAATGCTCACTACACCCCTTAATAAATGCCTTGAGGGGTGCAGTTTCCAAAATGGAGTCACTTCTCAGGGGTTTCTTTTATTTCACATCTGAACCTCTGCAATTGTGAACCAATACTTTATATGTCACCAAATTAGGCCTCAATTTTACATGGTACTCTTTCACTCCTGAGCCCTGTCGAATGTCCAGGCAAAAGATTAGGGCCACACGTAGGGTGCTTCTAAAACCGGGAAACACCGCATAAAAATTGAGAGCTGTCTTGTTATGGTGGCACAAGCCGGGCACCACATATTGACATATCTAAGGAAAAATTCCCATTTTCACTCTCCCACATCGTGTGCACACAAATTTCTGCAAAACACCTGTGGGGTTAACATGCTCACTACACCCCTAGGTGAATACCTTGAGGGAGTTGTTTCCAAAATGGGGTCACTTCTGGGGGGGACTGTTTTGGTTCCACAGGGACTTTGCAAATGCAACATAGCGACCAGAAACCAAATGCAGCAAAATATGTACACCAAAAGCAAATGGCGCTCCTTCCCTTCTGAGCCCTGCCGTGTGTCTAAACAGCAGTTTATGACCACGTGTGGGGTATTGCCGTACTCCAGAGAAGTTGCTTTACAAATGTTGGGGTTCTTTTTTTCCTTTATTTGTTGAGAAAATTAAAAATTTTGAGCTAAAGCTATGTCTTATTGAAGAAAAAGGATTTTTTTTATTTTCACTGCCCAATTCTAATAAAATCTATGAAACACCTGTGGGGTCAAAATGCTCACTACACCCCTAGATGGATTCCTCAAGGGGTGTAGTTTTCTCAATGGAGTCATTTTTTTGGCGTTTTCACTGTTTTGGTCCCTTAGGGGCTTTGCAAATGCGACATGGCCTCCGCAAACCATTCCTGCTAAATTTGAGCTCCAAAAGCCAAATGGCGCTCTTTCCCTTCTAAGCCTGCCGTGAGTCCAAACAGCCATTTATTACCACATGTGGGGTATTGTTTTACTCGGGAGAAATTGCTTTACAAATTTTGCGGTGCTTTTTCTCCTTTAGTCCTTGTGGAAATTAGAAAAAATTAGCTAAACCTACATTTTCTTTGAAAGAATGTAGATTTTCATTTTCATGGCCCATTTTCAATAATTTCTGCAAAAAACCTGCGGGGTCAAAATGCTCACTACACCCCTAGATGGATTCCTCAAGGGGTGTAGTTTTCTCAATGGAGTCACTTTTTTGGAGTTTTCACTGTTTTGGTCCCTCAGGGGATTTGCAAATGTGACATGTCCTCCGCAAACCATTCCTGCTAAATTTGAGCTCCAAAAGCCAAATGGCGCTCTTTCCCTTCTAAGCCTGCTGTGAGTCCAAACAGCCATTTATTACCACATGTGGGGTATTGTTTTACTCGGGAGAAATTGCTTTACAAATTTTGCGGTGCTTTTTCTCCTTTAGTCCTTGTGGAAATTAGAAAAAATTAGCTAAACCTACATTTTCTTTGAAAGAATGTAGATTTTAATTTTCACGGCCTACTTCCAATAATTTCTGCAAAAAACCTGCAGGGTCAAAATGCTCACTAGACCCCTAGATAATTTCCTCAAGGGGTGTAGTTTCCCAAATGGGGTCACTTTCGTGCATTTCCACTGTTTTAGCACCGAAAGAGCCCTTCAAACATGACATGGTGCCTAAAATATTTTCTAATAAAAAGGAGGCCCAAAATCCACTGGGTGCTCCTTTGCTTCTGAGGCCTGTGCTTCAGTCCATTACCGCACTAGGGCCACATGTGGGGTATTTCTAAAAACTGCAGAATCTGGGCAATAGATATTGAGTTGCGTTTCTCTGGTAAAATCTTCTGTGTTACAAAAAAAATAGATTAAAAATGAATTTCTGCAAAAAAAAAAATGAAATTTGAAAATTTCACCTCCACGTTGATTTAATTTCTGTGAAACATTTAAAGGGTTAAGAAACTTTTTAAATGCTGTTTTGAATACTTTGAGGGGTGAAGATTTTAAAATGGGGTGACTTTTTGGTGGTTTCTAATATATAAGGCCCTAAAAGCCGCTTCACAACTGAACTGGCCCCTGTAAAAATAGCCTTTTGAAATTTTCTTGAAAATTTGAGAAATTGCTGCTAAAGTTCTAAGCCTTGTGATGTCATAGAAAAATAAAAGGACGTTCAAAAAACGATGCAAATATAAAGTAGACATATGGGGGATGTTAATTAGCAACAATTTTGTGTGGTATAACTGCCTGTCTTACAAGCAGATACATTTACATTTAGAAAAATGCTAATTTTTGCAATTTTTCACAAAATTTTGGTGTTTTTCACTGATAAATATTGAATTTATCGACCAAATTTTTCCACTATCATAAAGTTCAATGTCTCACGAGAAAACAATCTCAGAATCGCTTTGATTGGTAAAAGCATTCCGGAGTTATTACCACATAAAGTGAAATATGTCAGATTTGAAAAAATGGGTCTGGTCCTGAAGGCCAAAATGAGCTTGGTCCTGAAGGGGTTAAAGTAGAGAAGTAAATAAGCATCACGATAGTTGGGCAAGGGCCAAATGTGTAGGGTAGTGGCATCAAAAAGTGGGTGATACCTAAGTCATATGTGGTTTCGCTACTTGCTGTTGTTGTCATGATTAAGCAAATAAACTGTGTGAAATTGCTAACCCTTTATAAAAAATACTCATTCCTTTAATAACTAAAGAATAATCCCTGCCACGCTGCTCATAAAAACATGGATAATTAAAGATGACATTGGTAAGTGTGATGTATCTATTTTAATCCACTTAAAAAGTTTATGAATAATTCCTTACGCCATAAAATATTTATAGTGAAACTGAATTATGAGTAACAAGGCTTTCACACTTTTCCCAATCTTGTCTCCTTTAATTATACCTCTTAGAAGATCGTTCTTTGTAGGATAGAGATGCATTCAATTGATAAGGAAGGAACAACTAAACAAAGTGACTCAGATAGTACAATGTAATTTCGGCATCTGACTCATTCTCCCAACACTGCTTTCTATACATTTACTTCCAAGTCCACCCATTAATTTATATGCGGAAAATAACATGGTGAAATATAATTTCACTACCAGTTCTATTTAATGCAAATCTTTTCTGTGACTTACACATAGATAATTTAATCACATTCCTGACTCTATGCAGGAATGTGGTACCATTTGTAACTCATAAGGGTGAGGTCAGGTCAAGCTGTAAGATTAAAAGTTCCCATATAGTACGCATAGCAATCATATATAACTTGTTAGACACTTTCATTACAGAGATACAGACTCGCCCAGCATAATTCTGCTGTTAAATCTCTACTCTCCGCTGGTTATAGTATCATTCCTTTAGAGCAAAAGGGTAAAGTCCTATGACTTCTTCATATCATAGGTGACATTATATCAGCATTTTCTGAAATAGATATAGTGAATAACATGGATTGGTGAAGACCCATATCTTTTACATCATCCCTGTCTTCAAAACCGGAAACTCCAGTAACAACAATAATAACGCCTAGTTTTAATGGGTGTCTACCTTAGTCTCAGTCAACTGGTTCTTCCCATTACACATATTGATATTCTGATACAATCCCCAAATATTTTGGCAGCACCTAATAATTACAGACATCACCAGAATCTGGTGCAGGTAACTGTCAGGAATGCATAGGGAAACTTTGGTCACATTTAGGGCATGACCACACGTGGCGGATTTCCTCCGCAACTGTCCGCATCAATGCCGCACAGAATCTGCGTTGCAGATTCTGCTGCGGATCTGCACAAAATGTGCAGAAAATTGATGCGGACTAGCTGCTGCGGACTGCGGGAAAAGTGCTTCCCTTCTCCCTATCAGTGCAGGATAGAGAGAAGGGACAGCACTTTCCCTAGGGAAAGTAAAAGAATTTCATACTTACCGGCCGTTGTCTTGGTGACGCGTCCCTCTTTCGGCATCCAGCCCGACCTCCCTGGATGACACACCAGTCCATGTGACCGCTGCAGCCTGTGCTTGGCCTGTGATTGGCTGCAGCCGTCACTTACACTGAAACGTCATCCTGGGAGGCCGGACTGGAGACAGACGCAGGGAGTTCTCGGTAAGTATGAACTTATATGTTTTTTTACAGATACATGTATATTGAGATCGGTAGTCACTGTCCCGGGTGCAGAAACAGTTACTGCCGATCGCTTAACTCTTTCAGCACCCTGGACAGTGACTATTTACAGACGTCCCCTAGCAACGCTCCCGTCATTACGGGAGCCCCATTGACTTCCTCAGTCTGGCTGTAGACCTAGAAATACATAGGTCCAGCCAGAATGAAGAAATGTCATGGTAGTAAAACCAATACGCTCCGCAGCACACATAAGATCTGCGGACTTCATTGCGGAATTTTGACTCTCCATTGAAGTCAATGGAGAAATTCCGCCATGAGTCCGCCACTGCTCCGCAACAGACAGAGCATGCTGCGGACACCAAATTCCGCTCCGCAGCCTATGCTCCGCAGCGGAATTTTACGCCTCGTCTAAACGAACACTGCTAAATTAAAGTGTAAGTCAATGGACAAACGGCTCCGCTGCGGATTAACGCTGCGGAGTGTCCGCAGCGGAATTTAAGTGAAATTCCGCCACGTGTGAACCCAGCCTTAGGGCATGCGCTCCTTGAAAAGGATCATAATATACATGGAAGCTAAGGATTTTAAGGCAGTGCATAATCTGATTTTAATATACAGTACATACTGTACATATGTATGGCACATAACTGCACATATCATTTAGATTCGCACACTTCTTCAAAGTATGTGTTGTACAACTTTAAAATTAAGTGTTTAAAAAAATAAAAATAAAAAAAAATACAAATATGAAATTTCCAAAGTTAGCATATGTACATTTCTTAGTAGCCATTTTAAAGACTTGAGAAATTCGTACATTATTACAAGCCTCTTGTATAACTAGTTTTAGATTTGGTAATTTTATGTGTTATTGTACTTTTGGAATTTTTGTAAGACTCCATATCCCATTAAATTATAGGCAAAGAAGATTGTAGTGCATTTTTATATAGATGATAACATAATTATCAAAATAGTCCATGAAAAGTGTTCATGAGGCTCATGGTATGTGACTTGACTTGAAAATTGACTTATCAAAACCACCTGGATCCAACAACAGCAATATTCAGCTGATACAGTAAAGTTATTCTAGGTTAGAAATAGGTAACCCCCAATCCAAATAATATACATTGTTGACAGGGATAAATGATGAGTAGCAGATTAGCTCATGTACTTTTCTACATCGTAAAACTTTTCTCTAACATTTCAAATACGTACAGTATGAGCTTAATAGATTTTTCCTGGACTACTATTAAAATGTCTTGCCTCTATAATTACCATCCTTTCTACAAAGAACTAGCTGTACTCACTATACTTAGATATTCCGTACCAGTGTTGAATGTAGCCGTATTCTTATGTAAAACAGGCAGTAATGGACAAGGCCATATGGGACTTCTTCCACTAAACTAATATATATATATATATATATATATATATATATAGATCTATCGATCTATCTATCGATCTATCTATCTATCTATCTATCTATCTATCTATCTATCTATCTATCTATCTATCTATCTATCTATCTATCTATCTATCTATCTATCTTTGTGTCCCACATTTAATAGTTTTTTTCCCCAAAGAGTAAACTTTAAAAAGTACTACATAAGAAAAAGAAACACAGTCAGAAAATTACAAGATATACACAGGAAAGTGATTTTATACTGTGCAGACTAGAAATCTGAAGGACTATTGTGCTTCTCCGGTGCTGCGGCCTCTTTTTCCTAGTGATTACTTTCTCCTATGTGGAATAACAGTTGACAGGTCATGATGTAATCTGGTTTTATGGCAACAAATGTAATATTGCTACCAAGTGTTAACAGAACTTTTGGCCTGACACAAGGTCAGGTCAGGCAATAGCTATGCATATCCTTACTTATGTTATACTTTCTGGAAATTATGCCTGACAAGCCTAAGAAACTCTGAACCTGAGATTTAGTGGCTGCAATACATCAACACTATCGTTCATAAGAATAATATACACATCTACGGTATAAAGGAGCCACATAACTATTTTCAGCAAACAAATGAACTTTTTGCTTGACAGCAAACAAGCCTGCCTAGCCATTACATCTAAAAAGTAATTGTATTAAATAATATTCACACTCATGACCAGGTTTCTTTTCTTGCTTTAATATTTGCATTATTGTATTATATTTTTTAGAAGTATCAGAAATTGGGTTAAGTCAGATTGTATTCAGATAATACCAACTTTTTCACAGTGGTGCTCATCTGATATTATATGAATTGGTATAATATATTACTATGTTATTTCTAATTTATCATCTAATGCTGATGAATAATCCAGCAACTTATTTTATATTATTTACATAACCACAGACTACTCCACCTAAAGTGGTGTTGCTCTTATTTTCTGTTTGTACATGTTTTATATAGTTGCTTCTGATATTAAATTAATTTTCCATCTTCCTCCACTTCTGTCAGAGGTAGGCTTAATATTTAGTACATGTATTGTTGGTGGAGATGGGGTAAGCTAAGGACGATAAATTTTGGATTGTAAGAAAATTATATTTATTTCGATTATATCTTGATATCGGATAAATTGGACATAAGAAACATTGGGCCTGTGTAATTCTTCCTTGGTGGTAGATAACAGTGGTATTTCAGAACTGATACAAAGAGGGCAATACTGAAATTCATGACTCTTGAGAAGAGTAGTAATGTAAAGTAAAATCTATTTTCTAATATGCCATGTTTTCAACAATGTTACATTTAAAATAGAGGTTTAAAGGGAAAGTTAAAAAACTAAAAATGTTGCTCTAATAAAGGACAAAACACAATGGCCTTGTTCATTATTATATTACTACACCCAAAGGCTTTTATGTTACACCCAGGGTGTGGAAAATCTCAAAATAACACAGCACGCTTATAGTGATGACATAATACTAACAGTATGTACGCACAAATGTAACAAATCATGATGCCAACATAATAAAACACATGGCAAATTATATGGTTACAGCAGCAAGCGAGAGTTTTTATCTTGGGGAACTATATCATTATTGTACTACTGTGCTATTACTAGTATAGTTTATTAACTGCATATATAACCGAACACATACCGTACCCATTACGCATACAATCATGAAAAGGATATGTAAATAACATTGGAATTCCAATGTATTGGCAAATCTTTTTGACGTGATATGATGGTCTTTAATAAGGGAATTATAATAAGAAAATTTGATCTCTGGGCCGGTATCTTCATGAGATAACCCCTTTAATTAACATTAAAGTCAAAACAGCACTTTAAAGCTGGTCACACACATTAGATAAATGTCAGATAAACCCACCGATTTCATTTTAATGGGCCAACAATCTAAATGTATGGCAGGCATTTAATACTACATTTCTCCTGCAGTAGAAATGTATGGTCTGCCACGGCATTCCCCAGCAATATCAGTTGTTCATCGGGGGTTTAAAAAGCTGTAGACACGACAATCACCTTATCAATGAGTTAGATTCAATTGAAAACAAGTTTATTTTCATATATATTGTAAACCTATGTTACATGTATATAGCATCTTAACACTAGCCATGACCCTATAGCTACTTTATAACACATTAGATCTTAGATAATACATATTAGAACTCTATGCCAGGAAAGCATTATATTATTGAATACTGTTACAAAAAGTATGTAAATCCATTCTATTATAATGCATTATGCCGAAGGTCTATCCAGATTTCCCCAAAGATTGCTCTCTTATCCATGTTCCCAGGTTTCAGCTCTAAATTTAAAAAAGGACTTCTTCGCCACTTTATTTTGGCTATGTCTTGAATTCTTTGATGCATATAGACAATATTAATGGGGTTATGTGGGGACCGAAAAGAATTAGCAGTGTACTCATTGCAGTATGTGAGTACACTACTAATATACATTCCGGTCCTCCGTCACGCTGATTACGATATTTTAATAGATTTTTACAGCACTGGTGGGAGTCTAGTACTCTATGTACAAGCAGGTGCAGTAGTACAGAGATTACATAGAGTACAGCGGGGCCGGTCACATGACTAGGAGTCGTCATGAAGGAAGACTGTGCCACTAGACTTCCAGTCCCCCCGGCAGTGTTGTAAAAATCTATTAAAATATCATATTCAGCAAGAAGGGGGGCCGGAAGGTTTATTAGCAGTGTACTCACATACAGCAGTGAGTACACTGCTAATACTTTTCGGTCCCCACATAACCCCTTTAATTAAGGCTAATGAGGATAATACATCTGCTGCCTACTGTGCTATATGGTTGACTTGTTCCTGATTTTGAACTTCTCTAGACCTCAACAATTGGCTATCCGATGCGATGACCTTCTATGTTATTAATTGTTAGACTTTCTCCTGCTGCCAGCTTTATATTTTTCCTCCGTTCTCTTCTCTTTTACTTACCAGGTTATTTGTTAGTATTTGTGGAACTTTTCCACTTGATTTATTAATATAACATGATCTATACTGTTATACTACACATGCTTCAGTTCTGCTTGTGTACTACTTTTTCACCTAAGGGTGTACCCTTTTGTTATCATTGTACTGTATCTAGCTCTTTTAAAAAATACAGATGTTTAATACAAATATATTGAAACATAAATCCATTCTATATTCTTGCAAATTGGATAGTTGCATAAAATACTATGAAAACAACAACTCAGCTACTACAAAAATAATTTAAAGAGAACCTATCACGTCCCCAAACGTGCAGCTGAGTTCAGCATGTTATAGGAAAGGCTTCACAAGCCCTGTCTCGTAAAATTATTTTTCTAACTTCCTCCGTTATTTACATATCGGTGCCATTATATTTGGTGCCCGACATGTAAATAAGCCCCTGAACTGTCAATGGGGCGTTTCTAACTAACTAAAAGGCAAAGGGGCGTGATGTCTTTGCTCTGACACTGTCCAATCAGCTGCGGTCAGTGTCAGGGTGGCTAGCTCTGTGTTCTCTCCCGCGAGAACACACACAGACTTGGGGGTTGTGCTGCAGCTAGCGCCCGCCCTCACGCATGCTCGCACGACCGTTTGCTCGCACATCGACGTCACCACTCCTGCCACCACGGAACGAGGAGAAGAGACGAGGAGGAGAAGCAGAGACGAGGAGAAGAAGCAGAGACAATGAGAAGAAGAAGAGACGAGGAGGAGATCTACTTACATCCATCAATGTGCGCGCGAACGGCTGTGCGCAAATGCGTGAGGGCGCGCGCGGGCACGCGCACGCTACCTGCTGCATAACCACCAAGTCTGTGTGGGTTCTCACGGGAGAGAACACAGCGCAAGCCGCCCTGACACTGTCCGCAGCTGATTGGACAGTGTCAGAGCGAAGACATCACGCCCCCTTGCCTTTTAGTTAGTTATAAATGCCCCATTGACAGTTCAGGTGCTTATTTACATATCGGGCACCAAATATAAACGGCAACGATATGTAAATAACGGAGGAAGTTAGAAAAATCATTTTACGTGAGACAGGGTTTGTTAAGCCCTGCCTATTACATGCTGCATTCAGCTGCACATATTTGGGGAGGTGAAAGGTTCTCTTTAACAGCAAACTAGGATAATTTTATTAAAAACATTTAGCTGCTACCAGCTAGCATATATCAAAATCGCTAAACGGCATCTTGTATTTAAGGCCTTTAAAGGTTAAGCTGACGTAAGAACAACAGTGCAGTGCATTATAATTTAATTAAAGGAGCACTCCACGGTTTGTTTGTTTTATTTCCCCCCTTCATTTGTACATTGGTGTTTCAGAATGCATTGCTATGGAGCCTTGTTCTAGCTCCCATAGGAATGCATTGAGAGCCTGAGTTCTGTTTTTTTCAAAAGCACAGTGATTCCAGACCAGGTCAGAATAAAGATCAGGTGTGCGGTGCTGGACCCGAAAATGATGTGATGCACGGATCGGTAAGCATTTCTGCACACAGCACCCCACTGAAACATCAATGTACAAATGGAGGGGGAAATAAAAAAAAAACATGGAGTGCTTCTTTAAACCAGCAAATCTATCCACAGCTCAGACTAAACTGGTACAGTAAAACCTCTTTGGCTGGGTTCACACGAGCATGTTACGTCCGTAATAGACGGAACGTATTTCGGCCGCAAGTCCCGGACCGAACACACTGCAGGGAGCCGTACAAAACTATGATGCTAGGAGCCCGGCTCCCTGCAGTGTGTTCGGTCCGGGACTTGCGGCCGAAATCCGTTCCGTCCTTTACGGACGTAACATGCTCGTGTAAACCCAGCCTTAGAGAAGACCACCCCATTGTCAAGAGCAGATTTGCCATCTTCTTTAAAAAAAACAGCCTTTTAGAAGCCCAAAGAGGTTTCACTGTATTATGCATTTATAGTCCCAGTTTTACTGTAAATACAAATTTCGACCATACTAATAGATTGTTACATTTCGGTATCACCACTGTATCAGATTGTGCTGGAATGCCCAACCCCAAGAGGTGGTAATGGCAGATACTATGTCAGCATTTAAAAAAGGCTATATGATTATTTACTGACAAAGGCATTGAGGGTTATAACTAATCTAGCTATGAAAGACATGTAATAGAGGGAGAAGGGTTGAACTTGACGGACCTGTGTCTTTTTCAACCTATGTAACTACTGTATGTAACGTGCTTCACATGTTCACCTTCAAATGTTCAAACCCAACTTCAATAGCAACTTTGTGCGACTTGTGCTTTACAGCTTCATGCGTTACTATATGACAATTGGATGAAAATCTCAAAATTCCTGCAGCCGCAGCCATTGAGAGACGTGGGCAAAAAACCCTGTGAAAAACGCTGTCTCTGCCTCCCATTGATTTCAATAGGAGGTCAGAGGCGGAACCGCGGCAAGAAAAAGCATGCCGGTCTTTTTTACTGCAATCGGCTAAAGGTCGCCGCAAAAAAAATGCCTCCGTCTCCCATTGAATCAATGTGAGGCGGATTCGGTCATTTTTTGCTGCTGATTCTGAATGCGGTTTTCATGTCAAAATTAGCGTAAAAAAACTCTGTGTGAACTGGGCCTAAGTCTATCACAGCACCATTTACAAGCACCATTTGCTATTACAGCTGGCGTGCTACTAAAAGGCTTTTGTATTTGCCCCAGCCTAATATTAGGAAAGTATCAGAGACCTGCATTCTGACTCACTTATGGGGGTTGGTTCAACATAAATAATGGTGGCATGTCACTTCCTAGGGTTGCCACCTTTCCCACCCAAAAATAACGGCCAGGTTAACACAGGTAAAAAAGCGGGTGTGGTTTTGGGGACATGGTTTCACACAGAGTATGATTTTACACGTGACGTTTCAACTACTTTTTGGCAAAGGTAGCTATACACATTAGATGAATGTTGGTTGACCCCCCCCCCCCCCCCACACACACACACACACTGTGCCCACTGTACAGTCATGTCACACACACCATAAAAATAGTAGCACATACTATGCCCCCTGAAAATAGCATCATATGTTGTGCCCTATACAAATAATAGTGCCACACAAAGTGCTTCCTATTGAAAGTGACACACACAGTGCCCCTTGTAGATAGTGCCACACATAGTTCCCGCTTTAGATAGTGCCATACACATTGCCTCCTGTAGATAGTGCCACGCACAATGCCATCTGTAAAAGGTGACACACAGTGCCCCCTGTAGATAGGGCCCCACACAGTGCCGCAAAGAGAGCTCCCTGTAGATAGTAATTCATACAGTGCCTCCGGTAGAAAGTGTCACACAGTGCCCCCTGTAGAAAGTGTCACTCAGTGCCCACACAGAAAGTGTCCCACACAGTGCCCCCTGTAGACTGTGCCAAACACAGTGCCCCCTATAGACAGTGCAACACACAGTTCCCCTGTAGATAGTGCCCCACACAGTGCCTTCTGTAAATAGTAACACAGTGCCCCACACGGTGCCCTTTTTAGATCATTCCCCTCACTTTAACCCCTGTAGATAGTGCCCCACATAGTGCCCCTGTAGAAAGTGACACACAGTGCCCCCTGTAGACTGTGCTCCACACAGTGTCATCTGTAGATAGTACCCCAGACAGTGTCATCTGTAGATAGTCACACACAGTGCCCTCTGTAGATAGTGCACCCTAAAGATAGTGCTCCACACTGTGCCATCTGTATATAGCGCCAAACACATAGCCCCCTGTAGTAAGCGCAAAAACACAGTAACCTATGTAGATAGTGCCCCACACAGTGCCATCTGTAGATAGTGCCCCACACAGTGCAATCTGTAGATAGTGCTCCACACAGTGCAATCTGTAGATTGTGTCCAACACATTGCTGTCTGTAGATAGTGCCACACACAGTGTCATCTGTAGATAGTACCCTACACAGTCATCTGTAGATAGTAACATACAGTGCCCCCTGAAGATAGTGCTCCACACAGTGCCATCTGTAAATAGCGCCAAACATAGTGCCCCCTGTAGATAATGCAAAAACACAGTAACACCTGTAGATAGTGCCCCACACAGTGCCATCTGTAGATATGCTCCACACAGTGCCATCTGTTGATAGTGCCCAACACAGTGCTGTCTGTAGATAGTGCCCCACACATTGCCATTTGTAGATAGTGCCCCACACAGTGCCATCCATAAATAATGCCATACGGTGCCCCTTGTATATAGTGCCCAACACAGTGCCATCTGTAGATAGTGCCTGACACAGGCCATCTGTACATAGTGCCTTACACAATGCCACCATAACTCAAGACCCCCAATCAGAACTCCTACCAGACTAAAAAATCATTTAAAAAAAGTTAATATATAAAAAAAAAGATTACTCACCTTTTAAATCCCCCTGGCGTTCCAGTGGCAATGTTTTCGTTGTCCCCATCAGTGAAGTCACGTACATAATTAACATGGACACTGCAATAAAGCATAAGGTGACTAATTTTTATTTTATTTTATAACATTGACTGCAGTTACTTAAAGTTTTTCACCGGCAATAATTATAGGAAAGCATTGTGCCCACTGGCGTAGCTATAGGGGTCGCAGCGGTCGCAATTGCGACCGGGCCCAGAAGCCAGGGGGGCCCACGGCCCCCCGCACCACATCAATAAAAAGTTACTATAGTAACTCGGGCCGCGGGCCCCTGTTACTATAGTAACATACTTTACTTACCTTCCTGGTTCCGGATCGCAGCGGAGGTCCTGACGTCAAGCGCTGTGCGCAGCGCATGACGTCACAGCGCTATGCCGCCGCGCACAGCATCGAGACTACAGAACTCCCGCCGCGGCCGAAGAGGAAGGTAAGGTTTGCCCTGACTGGCGGGGTCCGACTCCCGGGACCCGCCAATCAGCTGTTTTGAAGGGGCCGCAGCACTCGTACGAGAGCTGCTCCCCTTCATTCCTGTCACTTCATTCCGGTCACACTGTGAATCCGTGTCGGCGATTCACAGTGTGAGCGAGTAGTGAAATGAAGGGGAAGCAGCTCTCGTACGAGTGCTACGGCCCCTTCAAAACAGCTGATTGGCGGGTCCCGGGCGACACATCAGCTATTGATGGCCTATTCTGAGGATAGGCCATCAATGTTTAGGGACTGCACAACCCCTAAGCCTACGATGTAGCAGGCTTAGGGGGCCCATGAGACAGGATCACAGATTGTGTGATCCTGTCTGCTGGGCCCTGTATCTAAGCCAATCACATGGTAGGCTTAGATACATGGCCCATGCGTGATCCTGTCTGCTGGGCCCTGTATCTAAGCCTACCACACTGTAGGTTTAGATACAGGGCCCCAGCACACAGTAATCTTATACTGTATAAGATTACTGTCTGCTGGACCCTGTATCTAAGCCTACCTTGTGGTAGGCTTAGATACAGGGTCCCACAGACAGTATCACACATGGGCCCTGTATCTAAGCCTTAGGGTATGTGCACAGACACTAATTACGTCCGTAATTGACGGACGTATTTCGGCCGCAAGTACTGGACCGAACACAGTGCAGGGAGCCGGACTCCTAGCATTATAGTTATGTACGATGCTAGGAGTCCCTGGCTCGCTGCAGGACAACTGTCCCATACTGTAAACATGTTTTCAGTACGAGACAGTTGTCTTGCAGCGAGGCAGGGACTCCTAGCGTCGTACATAAATATGATGCTAGGAGCCCGGCTCCCTGCACTGTGTTTGGTCCAGTACTTGCGGCCGAAATACGTCCGTCAATTACGGACGTAATTAGTGTGTGTGCACATACCCTAACACGTGTTACTAATCATTTTTTGTGTGTTTTCTTACAGGTTCGGTCGTTGGACTACGGCGGATTCCAGGACTACTTCGATGACAGCTTTTTTTTATTAATAAAATGGTTAATGAGGGTTGTGTTGGGTTTTTTTTTTTATTTCAATAAAATATTTTTTCTATGTCTTTGTGGTTTTTTTTTAAACTATATTAATACCGCCTTAGTAATGGCCGCCGGCTGATTGACAGCATCCATTGCTAAGGCGGGGCTTAGTGTTAGCCGATGCAGAGGCTAACACTAACCCCCTTTATTACCCCGGTACCCACCGCCACCAGGGGTGCTGGGAAGAGCCGGGTACGATCCAGTACTTGACCATCTGTAGTGATGGTCGGCCACTGGGGTGGCCGCAGGCTGGTATTATCAGGAGGGGAAAGGCCAAAAACAGTGGCCCTTCCCATCCTGGTAATGCTGCCTGCTGCTGCTTTATTGTATCTGGCTGGTTATGAAAATGGGGGGGACCCCACGTCATTTAAAAAAAAAATAATAATAATTGGAAAGAACGATTTCGGGTCCCCCCCAATTTTCATAACCAGCCAGATACAACACAGCAGCAGCAGGCAGCATTACAAGCGTGGGAAGGGCCACTGTTTTTGGCCTTCCCCAGCCTAATACTACCAGCCTGCGGCCACCCCGATGCCTGCCCGTCACTACAGATGGTCGGGTACTGGTTCATACCCGGCTCTTCCCAGTACCCCTGGTGGCGGTGGGTACCGGGGTAATAATGGGGGTTATTGTAGCCTCTGCACCGGCTAACATTAAGCCTCGCCTTAGTAATAGAGGTTGTCAATCAGCCAGCGGCCATTACTAAGGCGGTGATAATAAAGTTTAAAAAGATACAAGCACCTAGAAAAAATATTTTATTGAAATAAAAAAACAACCCTCATTAACCATTTTATTGAGAATAAAAAAAACGCCGTCATTGAAGTCCTCGTATCCGAAGTCCAACAACCAAACCTGTAAAAAAAACACAAACACAAAAATAATCAGTAACACATAAAGAAGCAAAATTATTATTCTTACCTATCCTGGGTCCAGCGCTGGAGACGCAATGTCAGCGAGCTGAGCCCTGTATCTAATCCAATCATGTATGATACAGTCTGCTGAGCTGTGTATCTAATCCAATCATGTATGATACTGTCTGCTGGGCCCTATATCTAATCCGATCATGTGTGATACTGTCTGCTGAGCCACTGTATCTAATCCTATCATGTGTGATACTGTCTGCTGAGCCACTGTATCTAATCCTATCATGTGTGGTACTGTCTGCTTAGCCACTGTATCTAATCCTATCATGTGTGGTACTGTCTGCTGAGCCACTGTATCTAATCCTATCATGTGTGGTACTGTCTGCTGAGCCACTGTATCTAATCCTATCATGTGTGATACTGTCTTCTGGGCCACTGTATCTAATCCTATCATGTGTGATACTGTCTGCTGAGCTGTGTATCTAATCCTATCATGTGTGATACTGCCTTCTGAGCCACTGTATCTAATCCTATCATGTGTGATACTGTCTACTCAGCCACTGTATCTAATCCTATCCATAGTTTATAGGGTCGTAGTGCTATAGATATGCTATGCTGTATCCTATACACATATGTATTGGGGCTATTTCCCGGACATTTTAAGCCCTGAGGGTATGTTCACACGGCAGCATCTGTTACGGCTGAAATTACTGTGCTCTTTTCAGGAGAAAACAGCACCGTAATTTCAGCCGTAATGGCATGTGCAGGCGTCTTTTGCTGCGTCCATTACGGAAGTAATTGAAGCTGGTTTTCCATGGAGTCCATGGAAAACGGCTCCATTTACGTCTGAAGAAGTGACAGGCACTTTTTTACGCGCCGCCTTTTGACAGCGACGCGTAAAAAAAAATGACCGTCGGCACAGAACATCGTAAGACTCATTCAAATGAATGGGCAGATGTTTGCCGACGCTTTTGAGCCGCATTTTCGGACGTAATTCAATGCTAAAACGCCCGAATTACGTCCGTAAATAGTGTGTGTGAACCCAGCCTTAGTGACGCCCCCGGCTGCTAGTGCTGCATTGTTGGGTCACTTAGGAGACCCAGCGATGCAGCTGAAAGCGGACCGTCGGCCATGAGAAGTTTGCGGGGGGGGGGGGGGGGCCCAGTAAGAATTTTTGCATCGGGGCCCATGAGCCTCTAGCTACGCCCCTGATTGTGCCACTATGTCTCCTGTCAAATATGCAGTATCTCTGTGTTCTGGCTAATAGAGAGGGTCCCAAGCAGAGAACTCTGCTATATGACATGCCCTATTAGGGCAAATGAACAGGGAATTTCCTGATATAAGAAACCCTTTAAACTAGCCGTAGACAATATATAGCGATTCGGCTGGGCGTGCATAGTGACTGCCATAGGGAAAGTGAATAAGTCACCTCATGTACCACTTATCTTTAGGGGGCATCACAGACATCAAGATACAGTCTGCCTGTCTTCATACACAATAGATTCTCAGTGAATCATATCATAACTGGAAGGATCTACCAACAATTATTGAATGCGTTTGGCCAGATGTATACTGTAGTTCAGCCTATATCGGTAATGCTTTTTCCTCAGACTGGTTTATGTAATGTGTGTAACCTTGCATAGGGCACTGGTACTACATAATATTCTTTGTAACAAATTTGACAGTTTATTTTCAAGTAGCATGTGCATACCTGATGAAAAGTGTTCTCTGTGATCCACGGAGGTGGCTTCATCACAAGTGAAAATAAAGATGTTTCTTGGTGCTTGTTAAATTTTACCACATGTGAGCCTTGGAGCCTCTACTATTTACTTCTTACTTTCCAAGTTAAAGCATTTAAAACTGGAGTGGTTGCTTTTATCTGTACATGCATGCTTTTATCTGTACATGTTGAATCTGTCCCAGGACGCCCTCATACTGATGTAATTTAGGGAGTGCTGAAGATTCAGACAGAAGATTCCTTTGTAAGTGCTTTTTATTATGTCTTATTAGTACAACCACACTTAGGAAAGTACAATATGTGGCTTTTATTCTAAAGCATAGAGTAGAAGTTTAATGACAAAGTTAATTGTTAGTACGCATCATGCTAGTGAACGCATCCCTACAAAGGGCAGTTTCAGATGCGGAATCTTAATTTTGATTTTTCCTTTACATTTTTTAGGAGTAGTGGGAGTAGATCTATTAGAGGGCAAAAACCTTTTATTTATGAAGCTTTATTTTTCTACCCTCCCTGAGATTCACTCTTGCTTTTCCTAAATAAAAAAGTAAATAATATTTAAAACTTAATGTGAAAATTGGACCTGAATCCAGTCTTGGACTAGTGTACCTTGGGCTCACTAGATGAAATGATTCTGAGAGCCCACCCTTCATCTATACTAGAACATGTGGAACATGTGCATGTCCACTTTTAATTTCATAATAATCTTTGTTGTAACGCAAAATGTGTCATCAACAGGGTCTAGTAGGTTGTTTGTAAATCAGCCTATAAGAAGTAGACCCTAAGGGCAAGTGATTGGCTCAGTCTACTCCAAATGGGGTTGTCTTCTGCTGGACCTTTGGAGCCCATTATTGTGTAAGAACCTGAACCCAGTAGTGGATCTTTTGGCACTCTGGTGGGCCAGTCCGGCCCAGTATCAAGGAGCCCATAGAATTAGTGACTGTCACGGGGCCAAAAAAGGATGGTGTGGACCCAATGTGTTACTTAGAGATTTGGCGTAGGGCTAAACTAGGGAGCAGAGTCTAAGTGATAACTAGGTTTTCATCCTTTAACCTCCGGGGATGTGTTCTTGGCTGCTAGTATCCCTCAGGTCGCTACTCCCAGAGTAGTCTCCCTTAGCAATAGCCGACGGGGCCAGGCGTGGTACAGAAACAGCAGATGGTATCTGGGTCAGATAGTATAGGGTCAGGTATAGCGTTGGTCAGAGCAGGTGGCAGATGGACACTCATGGTTAGCAGAGCCAAAGGTCAGGGCAGGCGACTGAAGTTCGTCACGGTTAACAGGCAAGGGGTTAGTGCAGGTGGCAGTCAGAAATGGTCAAAGATGAGGCAAAGGATCTGTATCAGGACATCCAACTATAACACAATGCAGGGTACAACTAGCAAGATAGTGTAGAACCCAATTGCTTGGACATTGGAGTGGAATGGGTTGAATCCATTTATATCTTGGGAAAGCTGGGTGGAATATTTGTACCCTTTAACAAGGGAAGGGTCAGCATGCTCCCTAAAAGCAGCAGTGGACAATTCAAAAGGTGAGCGTCAGCGGTGTGGGAGGCCGACAGCAGCAGAGACCAGAAAAGAGGAGAGGCGCTGCCCAGGAGGTAGAAGATGCGAAGAAGCGATAATTATATGGCAGCGGGGGGTGCCGACGGCTGTTACACCGTGCCATTATCTACATTATAAAGGTTTTTATGGCGGTGAGCTGGTGGTACACTACACTGTGTTATTCTACATTGTTGCATTTAATTATATTTCTTCCTTTTTGTGGGACAGGCAAGACAAAGTATTGTCTCTTAGGCCCCATGCACACGACCGTGCCCATAATCATGGTCCGTGACTACGGGCACGGGCTACCGCAGACAGCCGTGGACAGTCGTCTGCATTTGCGGGCCATGCTCCCATTACAAAGTATGGCAGCACGGTCCGTAAAATAAAAAAATAGGACACATCCTATTTTTTTACAGAAGGTTTCTACGGCACGGACACCTTCCCGTAAATATACGGGAAGGTGTCCATTGGCCATAGAAATTAATGGGCCCATAATTACGGACAGTAATTACGGATGAAATCTATGGTCGTGTGCATGGGGCCTTTGGTGAAGTCCACATCTTTGGCTGGCAGTTAGCAGCTGCACATCATTCACATAGGAAAGGATTAAAATGGCCTGTAATGACAACACAATTTATCACATGCAACTTTAATTAGTTCCTAAATACTTCAAAAGTAAAGATCATTACTGTTGCAGTGACAGGAATACATAAAAAAAAACATCTCCTGAAAACACAGATATAAACACTGATAGCAAGTACAGAAGTGTTAAATATAGATATATACGTGTATATATACATATAAATATATATATATATATTTATTTATTTATATTTACGGCCTAATAAATAGACCCTACAGATCATACAAATATACAGTGCTCTGTAGAACGGAAATTCGCAATAACACCCTAAAATCAGCTATCAATGTGCAAACACGGGAAATGACTCAGTTTCCTGAAATTATCAATTTCAGTCTGATATAAGTACTAAGAAAACGGTGAAAGCTTTTTCAAAAATGCAAACAGTAGCCGATTTTCATGAGTATCCAAAACAAGTTATCTGAAACGAATGTAGCGCATAAACCATGCACACAGTATGCATAAAAAACAAGAGCAAGAGTTAAACATACTTTACAATGCCAACCTAAGACATAATTCGGTTTCTTTTTAATATGGATTTTTTTGTCTTTATAACTTTTTTTGTCATGGTACAAAATGAACAAGATCAACAATAAAGTTGTGGGGAAAAAATGTTAGATAGATAATTTAACTTTTTTTTTGCATAAGTCTACCAGCATCAGTGCTTTATATGAGTAGTTGGACTGAGGAGTGAAAGATCAGCTGCCAAATGAGCCAGGAACAGGTTAGTTACCCAGAGCATAATGTCATATTCATTTTTGTGATTTTCTCAACTAGAAGTATTACAGTGTAATACAATTTTATTTGTAAGCTTTTTTGTGTAGTTTTATACTTTCTACACAACTGATCAAGCGTTTTGCTCCTGAGAACAATTTAAACATTATTTGAAAAACTTTTTTCTATTTTATAACTAAAGTAATTAACAATTTCTAAATGTCTCCTACTCCATAACAGAAAACTAGACTTAGCATTTATCATTTGTTCTCCTCGATGAGAGTTTCTTACAAATTGATATATACTATTAAATAAAGAAATGTTATTTTATATACTATTTTATGGGAAAACAGCCTATACATGTGTAATGTACTTTAGTTGGTGGCCTTGGATGGTTTAGGACATTCCTCATGTCTCTATTTTATTACTTGGTTTAAACCAGGAACCATCAAAAGTAAATGAGAAATGTGTGTATTGTACTTTAATTTCTACACCAGTAAAGCCATGGGTTCAATTTAAGCCAGGCTACAATATGCATGCATGTTTGTTTGTTCTCTCAATGTTTGTGTGGATCTCCGTTGGATGCTTCAGCTTCACTTCAAAGACCAAAAACATGACATCATGTGGTTTCCCATGAAATCGGCATTTATGTGTTTCTGTTTTTTTTTTGTCTGAATTGGATTGTAAATGCCATAAAACCATGAAATATGGTAGGGTTATGTACTTTAAACTTTTTGGATTAGCAATCTATCATGCTGACTGAACATAACTGTCTCAAAACTGTCTTAAGTCAATTAAAGGGGTTGTTTCTTTATAGACAATCTCTTTCATATGGGAGCAAGGGTCTGGCTCCCGAGACCCTTGGCAAGCAGTATTTCCCCTGCAGGATGAATGTAGCATTACATGTTAGCCATTTAGATGAATGGTTGTCCTTTTAATACATGGACGCCCTGAGTCTACTAAAGCGAGAGCCACTGCTTGGTATCGGCTCTTTGCCTTGACTCATAGGGGGGAGTACAGAGCTGGGGACCCTTTTCTTTGATGTCTATCTGCCCTGATCAGACCCCTATAAGATCTAAGAAGGAACAGTATTGAAAATATTTTATTCACGCTTAAAAAGAGACTTGTTGGGGATACTCAGTACATAAGCTACCAATAAAAATGCTAAGAATAGTTTCCTTGGGTGGGAGTGGGGATGGTAACAGGTAGTATGTGTTTAGATCTGAGTAACGTTTTAGCATTTATTCATAACGCACTGCTTTTACAGAAGTGAAACAAACACCAAATACCTTTTGGACCCAAAAGCTCCAAAGATTTTGCTCATACTGTATACTATTTTATTGTACCATGAAGTCCTGTGTTAGCATTAAACTACTATAGAGTAGTTCTTGTAATTGGTAAAATATTACATCATCGCCTGGTATTTTTGCGTGTTCTAGAGGGAATTCTAAAGTGGACCTTCCATAGTTATGATGTTATTGATCTGAACTCAGATGTCAGGAAGTAAACTTTAGAAAGTACGTTATAGGATTCTTTCTAAATGACTGTATAGGTAGTGATCAGATTTCCATTACACGTCTTCTTAGAATTGGTGAGTTTCGTAGTTCAGACCACTTTCATCATATAGTTGTGTATAATAAAAAATAAAATGTATTTTCAAAATAGGTATATATCTCACAAGTAATTTAAAGATTTTTTTTTTGTTTTATTCATTCAATCATTTTTATTACAAAAAAAATGTACTGAAAAAAGCAATGATATACAGTTTTGTCCAGCAATAACAACATTGTATTAGACACTTTTGACTCAAATGCATAATAGTGTTACAGATTTTGCGTCAGGGCTCAGAAGCTACAGGTTACGTATCTGGGTCCTAACACCTTTCCAATGTCAATCTTAAAGGGAATGTGTCGCTAGAAAATTATTATTATTTTTGTTTTTAGTTAAACAATTATTATTTAAGTGATTACACATTGTTTTAATTTTTTACATTTTTTCACAAGTCAGGAAATATTATAAATTAGATTCTAATTTATAACATTTCCATGTGCTGAGCACTAGAGGGAGCAGTTCCCATAATTGCAGCATGGTCAATGTGGTAAAGCAACCCCATTGCTTTATACTGTAAATTTGGGGTAGACTCACACATCCCCCCTCCCTTATTCTGGCTAGTGCCAGGAGAAGGAGGGGTTTGAATCTTCAAACCTCCTACACTGTGTGCCGCCATTTTCTGAGCGACTGCACAGTGTAGGAGGATTAGACGACAGTATAACACGAACATACACGAACATAAATTACCTTCTCCTGCCGCCTCCACTCCTATTCCTTGCGCCTTCGCTTCCTTGAACATATGGCCGGAAGCCGTGGCCGGAAGTCGTCATCTTACTGTCCGGCAGCGGCTTCCGGTCCACAAGAAAATGGCGCCGGATTTCGCTCTGCGAACGAGCTTCATCTTAGTCTGTGTGGGAGCGGCGCATGCGCCGTTCCCACACAGACGGCGTACGCTGCAGAGAATGGAACGGCTCCCGTTCGCATTCTCTATGGGGTTGTATGTGCCGTATTCCATCTCTGTATGTGTCGCTAATCGACACATACAGAGATGAAAAAAAATGGCAGCCACCATAGAGAAGTAAAAGCAAGTAAAAAGTAGAACACGAGAACATAAATAAATAAAATTTATGTTAATATCATATTATAAGCAATATGATAAAAAAATAATAATTTCATGACACCTTCCCTTTAACCTCCTGTTTACCCACTTTTACCTTACTGTAAGTAGGGGCTAGTAGTAGTAATAGTAAAAATTTAGCTATAGTATATTATTCACAGTTTTACTATTATATATACTATTATCTATGATAAAAACAGGGCAATATAGATATGTAGAGAGTGTGGTAGGAGCAGGGTAGTCCAGAGAAACTAATAATGATGGAATTTGTAATGTACTGTAGTAAATGCAGACACCGCAGTAATCTCATTTTCCTCAGAGGGCAGGATTACAATGAAAGCTGAGATCTGGATTATAAATCTGGAGTCAGGTAATGCATGAGCACACCATTGACAATAAGTGATTTTGTAGTTTAGCGCCCCCTTTCTGAACTGTAACCGCTGCAGAGGATGCGCACAAAGAGCGCCCATAAAAGTCAATAGGGACAGTAGATCTTCTGTCTGATTGAATCAGATGGATTGGCACAAGGATGTATTAGCAGCTTGTAGTGATTAGAAGATTTAGCATCCTATAATCATTGACGACAACCTCTTTTCTGTTTGAAGATCCTGTGGGTCCAGCTTCTAAAACCCCAACGGTCATTGCCGGGGCTGCTGCAGCCAGTAATATGTAGTATTACATGCTGGCCATTCAAATGAATGGCTGACCATGTAATGCATGTACGGGCCAGGTCTAGTCAAGCGAGAGCCATTCTTAGTGGTAAGGAATCCCTCTAAGATGCCCATATTCCCTGATAGGGCACATACAAAGAAGTTATTGTCATGAGACAACCTCTTGCAATTAACCATATTTGTTTGCGGTAAAGGTTAAAAACATTACTATAAAATGTATTGAAAAAGATCTTATTTCTCAGCAGCCAGTCAGCAGGATTGTAAAATCTATTTGACATTTTGAAACAGTTTATTACATTTTGCCTGCCTATGAGAAATAAATTGTTGCATTAGATTTTATAACTGTTAAATGCAATACTAAAGAAATATCTTATTTCAAAATATATGTTGCAATCTTTCTTGGCTGAAAAAGAAAAATTTGAAATTCTGCATGTGGGAAATAAGTTGTATTTCCTCTTTCGACAATTACATTGACGAATACAGTTCAGCATTTTAATGTGAATCTGAGTAACTATATAGATACATAAATTGAGGACAATATTTCAGTATGAAAGATAATAAAGTTGCTGGGTAAATGCACAAAGCTTTTCACTGCAGTTTTCTTACCTTTGTACCGGGCTTTATGAGCAAATGTGAATTTATGAATTCTAATATTGAGGTTTTGACTTCTATGAAATTGAGGTGACTTTAAAGAGGCTCTGTCACCAGATTTTGCAACCCCTATCTGCTATTGCAGCAGATAGGCGCTGCAATGTAGATTACAGTAACGTTTTTTATTTTTAAAAAACGAGCATTTTTGGCCAAGTTATGACCATTTTTGTAGTTATGCAAATGAGGCTTGCAAAAGTCCAAGTGGGTGTGTTTAAAAGTAAAAGTCCAAGTGGGCGTGTATTATGTGCGTACATCGGGGCGTTTTTAATACTTTTACTAGCTAAGATTTACTAAGATCGACTTACCTGCAAACGCTGATGCTGCTGCAGAATCAACTGTAGCCTCTGGTGCCGATGTGGCCGTCACGATGCAGGACCTGTGAGTGACGTCACAGATCTGCACTGTCAGAAGCTGGGCGTTCTGAAGAGAAGAGGATGTTACTTCTCTTCAGAGCGCCCAGCTAGTGAAAGTATTAAAAACGCCCCGATGTACGCACATAATACACGCCCACTTGGATTTTTACTTTTAAACACACCCACTTGGACTTTTGCAAGCCTCATTTGCATAACTACAAAAATGGTCATAACTTGGCCAAAAATGCTCGTTTTTTAAAAATAAAAACGTTACTGTAATCTACATTGCAGCGCCTATCTGCTGCAATAGCAGATAGGGGTTGCAAAATCTGGTGACAGAGCCCCTTTAAAATGACCATAAATATAAAGATTATTAGCTAACAATTCAAAATATTTTACGTTAATTACTATGTCGACGTTCAATTTCAACTGATGTAAACTTGCAGTCATAGTTCTCATTTGTTCCCTACTTTATGTACATACGTTAGGTATGTTGGCAAGAAGTAAAGGGCAGATAAAAGGGAGTATGACTGCAGGATCAGACTATACAAAGCTTGTTTGTTGTCTGTTACCATGGAGACGCATACACTTCATACCGTACAATTTGTATAAACAAAACGGAAGGACATTTTTCATTAAGACCTATTGCTAAGTTGCTTCATTTTTCATTTTAGAGGCATTAGGACAATTAAAAAAAAAATTTGTTGTGAAGGTGGACATAGCCTTTAAGTGATGAAAGCTGCAGTGATTGGCTACTATGGGAAACAAAAACAGTTTTTCTGTTAAGACAGTTTTGATAAATGAGGCCCCTAGAGGGGAATTTATCAATAACTTTGCGCCTGTTTGTGGCTTAAAAAAGTCTCAAATCATGGCGCATGCCATTTTGAGCAAATATTTGCGACTTTTATCGGCACTTGTCAGTTTTGAAAAAACACGTGGGGTAATGCTGAATACATATTTACGATAAAGATCATTCAGACTTTTGCCGTTTTCCATATAAGAAAAAAATTAGGAGTGGATTCTAAATTAAGACATACGATTGAAAGCTTTAGGCTATATGTAACATTTGTAGTAATTTACTGCAGCAGACTTTAAGAAAAAAGGCAAGCAGCAAAAACAGCAGAATGGACTGCGTAAACAAGACCAAAGAATTTTGAGATGTTTTTCCTTACTGACTTCAAAGGACAAAATCCACATGTGCAGTTCTTTTACATGAAGCACCTTGGATGTCGATTTTTTTTGTTTACACTCAACAATGTGTATTTATATGTAATTTAGTTTATAGTAATATGGAAATTAAAGGGGTTGTCCAGTACCGGACAACTGATGACCTATCCACCGGATAGGTCATCAGTATATCATCGGTGCGGGTCCGACACCCAGACCCCCACTGATCAGCTGCTTTGGCTGCCTGCGGGCACCGGATGTCATTGCAGAGTATGCAATGTGCGTAGCCAGAAGCAGTTGGCTCCGTACATTGTATAGCAGCCGTGCTGCCGATCTGCAGCTCTGCTCCTATTCATTTGAATAGGAGCAGAGATGCAGTACTGCAGCTCGGCCGCTATTCCGTGGCAGGAGCAATCTGCTTCCGGCATGGACGTCCAGTGCCTGGTGGCAGCTGGAGAAGCTGATTGGTGCAGCGTCCAGGTGTCGAACCCCCACTGATCATATACTGATGACCTATCCGGTGGATAGGTCATCAATTGTCCGGTAGTGGACAACCCCTTTAAGTACTCATATGGGAATTAGGTACTCACAGTGATGTGGAACTGAGAGGAAGATATCCTGGGAGGGACAAGGGGAAGGAGGTGTTAGATGTTGTAAGAAGTACTGCAATGTTCTGCTTTATTTTGTACCAGCACTGCTATCTCCATTCCTTCATAAATTTTCAGACCCCTGATATGTAGTTTACTGCCTGCTCCTAGTTTCAGACCTTTTACATATGTGTCCCTCTCAGTAGTACATGCTGAATGTTAAGGTCTGTAACTTCAGTATTGCTACTGCCCTCACTAAATCTTATGTATCAGCACAGCTTCATTCCTGTACTGCTTTCTCTCTAGACTGATAGCCTGTTCGATTTCCCTCTGCTTTCCTCAGCGACACTCTGATACTGACAGCCTGTGTGATCTGCCCTCCCTGAACACTTGGATGCTTTTCTCCCTCTTCACACTCTGATCTGCCATGTACAACTTACAGATCAAAGAGCAGAGGAGTCAGCCCCAACAGGAGTAATGTTTTGTCGGATTTATGACTTAATTTGCAGGACTGCAGCTAGAGGAAGGAGTTGGATTTTTTTTAATGAAGACAATTTAGAAAGTTGTGTAATTAATAAAAAAAATGTCAGTGCAAAGGTGTACATAGCATTTAACCCCTTGGACCCTTAGGCCTCATGCACACGACCGTAGTGGTGTGCACGGGCCATGACTCTGAGTGTCACCTGCAGCCGCCCGTAATTCACGGGTCATGCACATTGCCATGTGCATTAATTTCAATGAGCCTAGACCACAAGATGTGGCCGTAATAAGACATGTCCGATCTTTTTGCGGTCCAGGCTCCTGGACAATGCATGAACCATGGAAACCACGGTCGTGTGCATGGGTCCATTGAAATTAATGGGGCTGCAATTCACCGGCAGATTTGCGGGTGAATTGCGGCCGCACAAATACGTTCGTGTGTAGAGATGAGCGAACTTATGATAAGTTCGGTTCGGACTTGAATTTGAAAAAGTTCGATTCGGACCGAACTAGTTCGGGCCGAACCTGTAATTCAAGAAAGCTCCCATAATGACGGGTGGCTACATGTGTGCACCCGGCATTACGGCAGCGTTGCTAGGCGACGTCAGTAAATAGTCACTGTCCAGGGTGCTGAAAGAGTTAACTGATCGGCAGTAACTCTTTCAGCACCCTGGACAGTGAATTACGATCACAATATAGAGCAAACTGTAAAAAAGAAAAAGAAAAAGACGTTCGTACTTACCGAGAACTTCCTGCTTCTTCCTCCAGTCCGGCCTCCCGGCCGTTGCCTTAGTGACGCGTCCCTCTCGACATCCGGCCCGACATCCCTGGATGACGTTTCAGCCAATGTGACCGCTGCAGCCAATCACAGGCCAATCACATGCTGCAGCGGTCACATGGACTGTCACGTCATCCAGGGTTGTCGGGCTGGATGTCAAGAGAGGGACATGTCACCGTTGCCTTGGTGATGCGTCCCTCTTTCGGCATCCAGCCCGACCTCCCTGGATGACACGGCAGTCCATGTGACCGCTGCAGCCTGGGATTGGCCTGTGATTGGCTGCAGCCTGTGATCGGCCTGTGATTGGTTGCAGCAGTCACTTGGAATGAATCGTCATCCCGGGAGGTCGGACTAGAGGAAGAAGCACGGAGTTATGGGTAAGTAGGAACTTCTATTTTTTTTACACGTTGCTGTATCTTGTGATCGGAAGTCACTGTCCAGGGTGCTGAAACAGTTACTGCCGATCGCTTAACTCTTTCAGCACCCTGGACAGTGACTATCTCCTGATGTCGCGTACCGGAAAATCAGTGAGTCATAAGCCATGTTCGGTCAAAACGTGTTCGGCCGAACCCGGTGAAGTTCGGATTCGCTGCGAACCGAACTTTTCACGATGTTCGGACCGAAACCGGGTTCGGTTGTCCCGGTTCGCTCATCTCTATTCGTGTGCATGGGGCCTTAGTAGGTTTTGGACATTTTGCAGATCTGATAACCAGGACAATTTTCACAACTTTGACATGTAGAAATAAAACCTAAGTTACAAAATAAAAACACATACTAAACCCCCACGCCTATTTATTTTCTGAGTGTAGATTCCTGGCACATTGTCAAAATGCCACTCAGCCCTTGTGACCCCAGCATAAAATTAGATGCACCACACATCCTAAAATAAAAGTTTAATATGTGCAGAGGTTATGTATACCACGTATGCCTATGTCTACATGCACATATCTTCGTAAAATCACCTGAATTGAAGAGACCAAAAATCTTGATTAAGCTGGAAATGTAAAATTTTTTAACAACCTATCAAATACAGGGTGAAAAACCTCAAAAAGTGAGTACACCCCAAAACCTTTATATTAGGCCATACAATATTTAGACGTATTCTTTAAATGTGTTAAAAATATATAGCTTAGTGGATTAAAGCACGTTGCAAATTTGATTTTCTTTGCAAAAAAACTTTGTTTCTTTATCAAAAGATTAAATTGACATCAAATATATGTAAATAACTTACATTTCAACATCATTCAAAGTTCAATGACCAAAGTCCATAAAATATCCAGATTGGTATTTTCCTGTAAGTTATGGTTGCTTTGCAGAGACTCCACGAGGAGGGAGGACTGGTGTCTTGCAATTTCGGTGCGACGTTTCAGGGGTCTGCCCCTTTTCACAAGATTGACATGTCTACGTTCACAGGTGCGTGTGTTGAAGTAATGCCAAACGCACATGAATGCACCAACCCATTTTTGCATGCAAATTAAATTGGGGATTAAATAGGTGTATAATTTTCCAACTCCTTTGAAACTGTAAGGCTGTGTTCATGCGTTGCAGTCAAAGTGTGCTTTTTCTGCAAATTAAAAAAAAATTTAGGCAAAACTGCTCCATTTTGATTCTGCAAAACTATTCTAATGCATTAACTGATACTGGTTTTTTTTCATGGAACTAGTTGGAAACGATCGTTCATGGCAACCGTCAGTGGATAAAATTGTCTTTTCTGACTGACGGAAATCTTTTCTATCCAGCAGAAATGTATTAGACATTCCTCTCTAGTGATAATTGTTATCGTGTGTAATGGTTATGGCTAAAGAAGTGGTCTGCGGATTTTATGCCAAAGATTGGGTACAGAAAGGATAGAGACAGTGTAAAATGTACAAACTTTATTGATGTTTCTGTGTGGAGCAAGTTCTTGGTGTGACTGATTTGATGGCGCCATCCAGATGCTGGTATAGGTCCATGTCGTGGAGTCTATGAATGGCCTAATTAGCTACTGCTACTGCTCATCTTCTCACTCATTTACTGAAAAAAAGGACCCCCATATGTGTTAATCTGACAGCAAGTATTCTTTCTAAATTGATAAGAAGGGTTGATTATCCTTCCCCCAGTGGTCATCTACAGCCATACAGAGGCAGGAGTAGGATTACAACTTCTGCTCCTCTCCATGCACGCTGGCAGGACATCCTCCACCAACCCTTCCTCTCCTTCTCCCCACAGACTGAAGTGAATGGCGCAAATATATGCAGCTCCCACTTCAATCTGCTCTAACTCAGGCTGTGTCACAGCTAAAGCTGCAATCCAGGGCTTGTTTGCGAGACTGTCTGAGTTAGAAGCACGGGTTAAAAGTGAGAGCTGCAAGTATATTACTGAAACCTGCTCTAGTTCGAGCTGTATCGTCTGAGTTATGGCTGTTAGTAGCTAGGACCTATATGATACGTCCTTGGCAGGGAAAGGGTTAGAGCAGATCTATCCTATGAATATCATAGGGACAGGTCCTTTCTCCTATTGTGCCATTTGGCAAATAGAAGCAATCCAGGAATACACCGGACTCATAGTTGTGAGTCCGGTGTATTCATTAACTATAAGTCCATTCTATTCTTTGATTGCTACTATTAACCAAATTACATTATATCTTTTGTGGCATTTTGGCTAAAAGGACAAAGGACTTGTCTATGTAATATGCTGCCCTTTCCTAGAGCAGCATATTCACCTGACAGACCCACTTTAATTGTGCTTATTATTTCTGTATTGTGACTTCGCTATGTTTATTATGCATGTACTCTTACATCATTGTGTTTATTATGCCTGTATTGTGACATCACTTTATTCATTATTGTTATTTTGTGACATTCTCCTTGTTTTTTGTGCTTTATTCATATACTGTAAAATCACTGTGTGCAATATACCTTTGCTATAAATATACAGTGTTTTATTATCGATGTATTCTGACATCACTGCATTTGTTATTCCGGTTTTGTGACATCACTTTGAGCATTTTCTCTACATTACTACAGTGCTGTCAAAGGACTGTGTACATCATGATTCACTTGCTGAATGAATAATAATAATTTGGATTATTCATTCAGCAAGTGGTTTCAGCACTTTATACAATAAGGGGAGATCGTGGTCTACTGTTGGAACAAAAATACCAATAGACCTTTCCCTGTCTTTGACCACTTGTCTGAGCCTGCTATATTTGAATTTGGGCTTCAAGAGCTAATTTTAAGAATTTATCAATAAAATTTACCTTTTAATCATTCTAATCAGGCAGTGAATCTAGAAATTAACGGAACGTAATACCATATCAATGTGCATAGTTGACTGTGTACATCATCCGTGTACTGTGCCATCCCAAGGACATAATTTATGTGCTTTGATATCACTCTATGCACTACTGCTGTACTGTAAAAATACTGTGACTATTATTCTATGTACTATGACTTCATTTGGTAATTCCCACATGCTGTGACATCACTGTGTGCACTATCCATTAGATGTGGCTTCACAGTGCTTATTATCCCTGCATTGTGACTTCACTGTATTTATTATCCCAGTACTGTGACTTTACTGTGTTTATTATTCATGTATTGTGAGTGACTTTACAGTATTTATTATCTCTGTTTTGTCACATTATCCCTGTTTTGTGCACAGTATTCCCATACTGAGATCTCACTGTGTGCAATAAATTTTTGCTATGACTTTAAAATTTTTAAAATCCATGTAGTTTGACATCACCATGTTGCCATTCCTATTTTGTGACATCACTTTGTGCATTATCCCTGTATTGTGATACACTATTATTACTGTACTGTGATGTCATCATCCATGTAGTGTGATATCCTAAGGACAATTACTTCTGATCAGTGATATCACTGTGTGCATTATTCATGTACTATGAGATCACTGTGCCTTTTATTCTAAATATTGTTTCATCATTTTGGTAATTATGAAAGAAAAGAATGATTCCCAGCACAGCTAAGTTTTGACTTTAAGCATAGATGTGTCTTTATTTCCATACATACATTGGTTAGTAATATCCCAATATCATTATGAAGTTATGCAAAAATACAGATATTAACAGTATATTGCCCAGAGAACAATTATGCAATTGTAATTTATACATTATTTTATAATTCAAATCACAATATTATATCAGCTTTCCGAATCAGGTCACATGAACAGAAAGTAGCATTGTGCCGGCATCTTTCCATGGAGAACCAGTCGAGAAAAGAATTTTTACCGATTTATTCATCTCTAGTTATTACTTTATACATATACAGTATATAAATATTCAACATTTGTTGAATTGTTTCAATTATTTAGAACTTAAGTTATTGTAATGCCAAAGTGAAGAGATATAAGACTGTATTCATACTAGCGTACCCACCAAAGTAAAATAAACATTTTTGTACTCTCTCATTTCACTATCCTCTATCAATTTTGCACATAGACATAACCCTATTCCTTGTGTGCCTTCCTGGATCAGTATAGTAGAAATAGGTACTCCTTCACTGAGTTGGGAATGCCCATAGTTTATATTGTATGTAACCTTGGGAGTTAGCAATGAAAATGTATCCCCCTAACGTTTCTATTAATTTCAGGGAGAGCATAGCAAGGGACACGATAGCTAAAATGATATAATAGGACATCCATTTTTTAAATAAAAAATATGGGGCAGATTTACTAAGCTGCGTAAGTTCAAGACAGTGTAAACTTAGACCAAACAGACAGAAGAGGCACCAAATATATCCCAGTGGTGCACACTGTATGATAAATTTGGTGCTTGGAACTTGATATGTTAGACACATTTCTCTTCCTTATACCACCTCTTGGATCGCTTAGTTTACGCCAGTTTTTTGCGCCAACATTTTTGAGACGTGCCCACTTTCTGATAGACCACACCCTTTCCCATTAAGTTACGCACCCTTGTTGAGCGTGTCTAAAACAGTTAATAAATGGGGCCACAGAATGTACACCAGAATTTTAACCAAAATTCGGTTAAATTTTGAATAGTAAATCTTCCCCATTGTGTTTTAAAAATGCACTCTAAGTACTTCGTATCGGGAGCAGTACTCCAACCAACAAAATAGCTCTTCCTTACCAACAGAAAAATGAAGAATTATCACAGAGTTCAAGTTAATTTTCAGTATAAGAAATATTTTGCCCTGGGTGCACAAAGTGTTTATGGAGGAAAACAGAGTTATTGCGGCTCCGTAGTAAGCCACCGTGTGGAGCCTCTATATAGTGCCATATTATGGAGATATCCTCCTATCAAGCATTGCCTCCAGGGGAGAATAACTCCATAATACAGAATCCGACAGAAGAAACCTCTGTATGCCTCCATATGAAAACGGAGCTGAGCAGACTAGAGGTTCCATATATTTCTATGGGTGTCAGTCATATGTATGACCCCTTAAAGCATGTTATTGGAAATATAATGGGTAAAGTCTGAAGTTTGCATGATAACCCAGGTTACTCAGACTACACTAGAGAATGATCATAATATAATACTTATGAATGAACTGTTTCCAGCTGTGAAAAGTTCTGCAGCACTTTTTGATTCATTCATTTATATGACAATCTCAGTTGGGATTTTCCCCTTTTTTCTCACTTTTCACACTGAACTGTCTCTGCTAGCTGCCTAATAGTATGCATAAAAGGGAAGGCTTACCTAAGACTAGAATCAACCACAATAAACAGTTTTGTTCATTGTTACATTTTCTCTTTGTCACCTTACTCATTATAAATCTTTGCTCAAATAGACATAACTAAAAATATGTATGGTAGGCTCCCTTGAAAAAGGAACATCATCATAACATGGGTAACATTTATTTAGTTAAATTTAACCCATTTCCTGATATGGATGCGACCTTGAGGTCTTGGCAGTAATATACATTTCTATTGTGTGATGTAAGTGTTACAGTGATATTAATGGAGGAAAGTAAAAACCACTGTCCCTTTCAAGTTGAAAATAGCCTAGTTCACCTGAACACCCAAGTATTATTTGAATAGAAGAGCTGAGAGATTTTTTCATCCCAAAGTAGTGCCTAAAAATACAGAAAATGAAAGTGACACAACCATAGGTAGAATATACAGTGAATGGCCACTTTAGTAGACACCCATCTAGTAGCGCATTAAACCTTCTTTGGCCCTCTGAACCCCACCAATTCACTGTGGCATAGATTCCGCTAGGTGTTGAAATTGTTCTG
Source organism: Rhinoderma darwinii (assembly GCF_050947455.1). NCBI lineage: Eukaryota > Metazoa > Chordata > Amphibia > Anura > Rhinodermatidae > Rhinoderma > Rhinoderma darwinii. The sequence goes on along the minus strand of NC_134690.1, from coordinate 225,869,980 downwards.
CAGGAAGATTCTCACAGTTGCAGCTAAAGTGTCCTTCTGTCATAGGGTAAACAGTTGCCATGAAAGGATGAACTTGGTCTTCCACAGTTCTTAGGTAAGCCCTACTGTTCAATCGTCCATCCACAGGTATCAGAGTAACCCAGGGTGTGCCAAGAAAACATTTCCCACACCATTACTCAACCTCCACCAGCCCGAACAGTTGACACCTGACAGTAAGAGTTCATCGATTCATGCTGCTTGTGCCAAATTCTGACCCTCCCATCACATGGGGCAACAGAAATCCGGATTCATCTGACCAGGCAATGTTTTTCTACTGCTCAGTGACCCAATTTTTGCCCTCTTTTGCTCACTGGAGACTTTCCTTTCTGTTTCTCGTAGATATCAATGGAACTTGAACTGGTCATCTGCTGTTACAGCCCATCCATTCTAAGAGTTGTGTGTTTGGGCACGTTAGTTAGAGCACCAGCGTTACGCTGTGTTCACATCACCGTCTGTGTTTCATTGAGGTGTTCCATCGGAGGTTTCCGTCGGGTTTACCCCTCAGTGGAAAGCAAATGGAAACCTCAGCTTCCGTTTCCCTCACCATTGAACTCAATCGTGATGGAAACCTAACTAATGGTTTCCATCTCTCACCATTGTGACAGGGTTCCGTAGTTTTGACGGAATTAATAGAGCAGTTAACTGCGCTATTGGTTCCGTCAAGAACAACGGAACCCTGTCACAACGGTGACAGACGGAAACCATTAGCTAGGTTTCCGCCACCATTGATATCAATGGTGAGGGAAATGGAAGCTTAGGTTTCCGTTTGCCTTTCCATTGAGTGGTTAACCCGACGGAAACCTCAGACGGAACACCTCAACGGAAGGGCAATGGTGATGTGAACAGGCCCTTATAATCGGCTGCAATATGCTTGGCTGAGTACCACATTTTCATCAGAACGATTCTTGACATCCACCTGTGAGACCTTTTTGTCAACGAGTTGTTGACGTCCACATGATCCACTGTCGCTGAAGGTTTTTCCTCAATCAAACCATTCTCTGCATACTCTCGACACTATTGCACTGGAAAACCCCACTAGACTGACAGTTTTTGAAATACTGGTCCTGGCTAGTGCTGCACCAATGACCATGCCTCGAAGTTGCTCAGATCACTTGATTTACCAATTCTAATGTGAATTCACACTGAAACCGATACATGAAAAAATTGATCACTTGATTTTATGGTGCACTCTGTGGTGTCATGTCTAATTTCCATACAGGGAAGCTCCATTCATGAAAGGGCAGGTGTCTCTAGTAAAGTGGCCATTTTGTGTATGTTTATTTGTTCTGCCAAAAGACCAGGATGTCCTTAAAGTCTATGTACACATTTGAAATATATATTTTTTTATATAATAAAAATGTCTATCACTGTGATTGGTGCAACTTTTCAAAATACTTTCTATTAAAAATTATTTTTACTTTTTGAGATTCAGCTCGGACTAACGGGTTCAGTGAAAGCGGGTCCTGCATGTAAGTGACAGGATCCACCTGTAATCGATCACATCTAAGTTATGAACTTAAATGTGATTGATAGCAGCTCGATCCTGTGTATCAGAGGCATGCACGTTAGTCCGCGGACCTGACAGATACAGGTCTCAACTCTAGATATAGCTGCTATGTATACAGGATACAAAGCAGCTGTATCTCAAAAAGTAAAAATAATTTTTAATAAAAAGTATTTTGAAAGTTGCACCAATCACAATAATGAGGCTTGTGCAGCACTGCTGCTGCTTAGGCAGTGTATAGTATATTATTTTTGCAGTTTATGGTAGTGGTGACTGCACTGTATTGCATTAATATTTAGGCAACTGCATACAGAGTCACTGTATGGTAGTTATAATTAGGCATTGTTGGTATGGTTATTTGTACACTGTATGACAAAACACTATATGGGGCAGGGACGCACCAACAGAAGATACTTATAACGTAAGGCACTGTTTGAACCATATTGACAGATTATCTCTGTGTCTACTGATTGCTTCCTCAGAAACCACAAATTTCTCTCCGTGTACAACCTGTTATCTAACTGAAGTTGACTTACAATTGGACTAGATGGGAAAAGCTGAAAGGAACAATACCCAAAAACGGATCAGTTGTATTATGTCTTGGGCAGAGTCTGATAGGCAGTACATGACACAGAGATTTTCTCTTAGATGTTCTCTGAATCTCTGTGTCATGCATCACCCCTCAGGCTCTGCACAAGGCATAAATTGTACAGTATAATGTTTTGCTGGTTTGTTACTTCTGTTTTTTAATACTGTAGAGTAAAAGAAATCTGAAAATTAAGTTAAACAGAAAAAATAAATATGCATTGCAAAGATGTTGGATGTTACGTTTCCTGCCAATAGAGCTGTGGTTAATCAAAGGTGAGATTCACGTTAAAACCAAGTAGCCCAAAGGCATTGTCCTCACAGATCAAGTCCATTGTTGGTACTCTGAGTACTACTCCCTTTTTATAAAACACTAGTGAGTTATAGCTAAACAATGAATGCAAATTTATCTATCTATGTAATAGAAGCTAAATGTTTGTTTATATAATGAACAGGTCCTACGACATGCTGGTGTAACAGCCTTGAGGCCCATTACTGCATTTCTTTGATATAGCATTTAAGGCTTTAGTTCTGCTTGGCAAAAGACAAAGAACTTATTTTGAAGTTTTCACTTTGAATTGGCTTCTTGTAGGTTTCTCGCATAAACCACAGAATGCTGCTCTATTGGTGCAGAGGCCTCCGTGGTTTGTGCTTTTTGCTTTCACTTCCCACCTTAAAGCTCGAGTTCAGCACTGAAAAAGACATGCATGAATATCTCATGTTCTCAAATTCTTTCCTTCTCATGAAATCGGAATAGGTTAAAGTATACAAACCATACAAATTCTGAAAACGGCTTGGTTTCTGTAAATATATTGAGACCCGTTACCCTTTTGTAAGTAAATAAGTTGACAGATAGGAATTCAAGAACTGAGATAAATGAGAAAGAAGATCTTTTTACAATATCATGCATCAAAACGCTCTAGTTTTGCATGAGTCCATTTACATTGGCAGTAAAAATTAAATCTTATGCATTATAGGTTAACTGAATGCTTTAATGGGCCATATCCCATGAGTTGAACTGGTTAAACCATCCTGACACCTCCACCCTGGCTAATCCTGCACATTTCCAGAAGTATAAGCACCATATGTCTGTCACTTGAAAGCGAAAATCAACATTGATATCCACAGACTTTCTGTAGTAAGACTTTTATCTATAGAGTATTTAAAACCTTAACTTGCAATTTTTTTTATTGGAGTCTATAGAGGATAAAAGTAGTTACTTCTTTTTAAAATTGCTCCGAAATCATCTTTAAAAAAGGAAATCGCTATCGCTTGACTGGGGCGATTTTGAAGAGATGTTCAAGCTACTCAATTTCTATGGATGGTGATGTCAGATTGATTTTATTGTAGTGATGATAAAAAATCTAGTTGTAGCCATGGCCTAACACTGCTTAAATATTGCTCTTCCCCAGCTTAGATGACCAATTAAGAAAAAGGGTTTCTGTAACAAAAGAAACAGAGTTTACTCCAAGGCTAGCCTCTTCATTCTATAAAGATCAACTGATACATGGACTGAAGAAGCCTGTAGTGAAAGCGCTCCAGACCAGATTTTCTGTAACAGATTTTCAATTCCATAATATAGTATACACACTGTCCTTCTTCTTTAAGAGAATGAACCCTCTAGAAGATCATTTTTCAAAGAAATTTTGTGTGGTCATTAAAAATATGGTTTACTGCATATTATATTTTATGTCTGAAAACGAATTGTATCACTGGTTATCTAGTTGAGAAACTCTTGTCCCTATTGACCCAGTAGGCAATTGTTCTGTGCCTGGCCAAGGGGTGGTATTGTTTTCAGAAGTAGTGTAATAAATATAAGCCTCACTATTGTGTACAAGTGTAATCTAGTAAATAATATCCTTTCTTTGGTGATCTATTGAACAATTTTTAGATCCTAGTGTTTGGTGGCTAAATTGCAGTGTGCTGTTGTCCATGTCCAGTCTTAAGTAGTCCATTGTATTATGCCCAGTCCCTGGAGTTTAGTGGACATGTACCGTGCCTCTAAGCCCATGTTTCCTGGCACAGCTGACATAAGCTTACAAATTCATATCAAGCTTTGATCCTTTCCCCATTTGCACAAAAAGTATATCACATTTCTCTGATAGCTTTCAGAATTCTGTGCAAAAGGAATGAAATTCCAGCTAGGAAAGGTAGCTGCACCATATGCCAATGCTTCCCTTGCTAGTATTTAATCCCTGCTTTAACTTGATAACATTAATTTACACAATGAAGGTAAGTGGAGTATAGCAGTTTTTATTGCATCTATCGCATAGACTTAAAACTCTAAAAAGGAGTCCAAAATAATGTGCTAGAGCCGCCACTAAAACGAATTTATTCATCTCCCAATAAAATCAATGATAAATCCGTATGCAGTAAGCTCTGTAGCTCCCCCTGGCAGTGACTGCATCCAGCTAAAATGTTACAAATGAAAGATTTCCTAGCACTAACACAAATAGAATAGGTGATAAATGTTAGCTTAGTGGAGGTCCGAACTACCCTGTGGATTGGTGAGAAAACTCAATTAACTCTATAGATGTATGAAGAGAAGCAAGGGACTAGGAGCTCTGAGTCAGAAAAACTGAGCTTTGGCCGATATAAACATACTGTATATTATAAAATGAGTCAGCATAGAAATATTGACCTTTTAGTTGTTTCAGAAGGGTGCTAGACTTGAATATTTTGTTTTACATTTCTGGTAAATAGTAATTGATTGTGAAATCTACATTAGATTTTTACAATTCTACTTAAGGTAGTGTGCGAGAGGCAAAGTACATAGGAATGAGGAAATTAGAAAAATACCAGAAATGCAAAAATAGCAATTTATTTATTTTGTAATAATAAACATAGGATATTTCCTAGTTCTAAAGTTTTTCCATAATGTTACTCTCATGCAGGTTAGATACAAAAAAAGAAAAAAAAAGAGCAGCACCAAAATATTATAAATAATAGCATGTGTGGAAGCCCCAGGACCTCGACTTCCAGTCCCACACTTAGGTATCCCAAAAAAATAGGCAGCACTCCACATCGTTAGTAAAAGTGAAAAAAGTTTATTCGCCCTGGTGGCGAAACGCTTTTGGTGTAAGTGGGCTCCTGGCACATCGCTACTCCTTACCTCATTGTTTGTCTGCATGGTTTGTTACTTCTAATTTTTATCCTTTATTTTAAATTTTTTGGTTATTTTGCCATGAATATCCATCTATTAGGGTTGTCAAAGCTTATCTGTTTAATGTTTAATGATTTATCTCTAGCTTACCATTGTGGACTATATACAATGTATTCCATCAAGGTATATATATGTTATTGCCATCAGCCCACCCAGTAAGTTTTCAACGGTGTGGACTCCTTTTATTATCATTAATTTTTTATGCTATTGTTGTGTGTACCTTTTAAAATTATATTTCAATAAAAACTATTTTATTCAAGATGTTCGGTCATTTAAAACCGGGTGCCTGTATTGGTGTGTATGTTAGACTAATTTGTTATATGTCATTGTGCATGTTGACGGATTGTTTGCAGATTAAATAATAACTATAATTTCAGCAAACTTTTGGCATATTATAGTGAGATGTCAGAAGTTTTAATCGGTGGGGTCCAGGAGTCAAGACCCCCAATGATCGCTAAACAAACAAGCAGAAGCACTCGTATCTTAGTATGCCTGAAGACGGGCACATAGAAAATTTATTAGTGCATCATCAGGCTGAAGATGCGCTCATAGACTTTCTTTGAGCTCATAGACTTTCTATGAGCTCATAGAATTTCTCGTCAACCCAGACCCCCACTGATCAAAACTTCAAAACATCAAAAATGGCAAAAGTTTGCTGAAATGAGAGTTACTCTTTAAATGTTATTATCTATTTAAGTGTCAGCTCAAGTGACAATACCAAAAAACATTTAAAGAGGCTGTCTGACGAAGACAATCCCTTTTCTGAAGGAAACCACTGCGGAGATTAAGCCCCATTCACATCACGTTTAGTCCTTTTGTCGGCGGTATAAAAGGCGCATCCGAAAAGTGGTGAGCATGATTTTTTACGCACCCCACGAGGGCTGCGTAAGGAAAGTGCGGATGAAGGCTGTTGCGGGGGAATCACAAGTATACAGCCGGACCATCCTCAGTTGAGCGTAACCCTTTCGAAGCGTCGGTATGTTACAAAAGTGCACCCTTGTTTTTCCCTCTCATCACGGATGAAAATGCAGAGGAGAGTCGAGCAGCATTACGAAATCAAATTTTGCGTGAAACTTGGAAAAACAGCTTCAGAAACCTTAGAGATGCTGAAGACAGCATATGGGGAAGCTGCTTGCTAGAACTGCTCCTAACGTCTACCAGCACGACGGAGGCCAAATGGATACTCTTTTGGTATCCGTCGAGATAATGGAGCCCTATTAACATATTTATTGTGTACCGTACATCGGGATATTGCCCGACGTACATGATCAACTTAGGGCAATAATGTGATGTTATTGGGGCCTTAGCTGATCAATGTGGTTCCGGCTTATCACATTCTCAACAAACAGCTGATTTTGCCAGTGTACGTTTCCATCAGCTCTTTGTTTCCTTTGCAGAGGCTGCAGCAGGGGAAATGTAGTATTACATGCTGCTCATTTGAATAAATGCCTACATATGTAATACATGGATGGGTTGAGTCTGCCAGAGCAGGAGCCACTGTTTCTTAGTTAGCTTTTCTGGCTCATAGAAGGGTTATCTGAGTGGGGAGACAATCCCTTGATTTTTTTCTTCTTTTTATTAATTGAAGGTGATAATCTTATCTGACAACTAATAGTTGTCATCGATTTATTATGCCATTATCTTTAGCATGGATTTTCCAGCATATAGTATAGTGAATATAGATATGTATGTATGTATATACATATATATGCAGTATTTGGAAAATTTACTTACTGAAATTTTCATTTAGAAAATGGAGTCTGGAGTCCAAGGCAGCACTTACACAGGGGTTAAAGTCTATTGATATACAGTATATGCAAAAAAAATAATGTAACGATTAAGCACTCAGCCTTGCCCTATAAAGTTGCCAGAGACCAGAATGAAGATGCATTAGTTGCAAGAAGTAGAAAATTATTGGGTGGGATTTTGTAAGGAAATTTTCCAATTCCTGTTCGTCCTAAGGCAGCACTTACAAAGAGAACTTATAAAGCAGTGTATCAAGGGAGGGAACAGCTTTAAGAATTAGTTTGCCAAAGGCCGAACATTCTGCAGAATGGACATCCAGCCGGTAGTGCTTCATGAAGTTGGATGGTGATGCCCATGTTGCTACCTTACAGATTTGATCCAGAGAGAGATTTGACTTTTCCGCCCATTAGGCAGAGGTGGATCTGATTGAATGCTCCCTAATATTAAGGGGGGAATCTTGACCTCCTAGATTTATAGCACTTTTTGATAAGATCTCTAATCCACCTGGCAAGAGGTGACTGGCTAACTCTATTCTCTTTATTGGGCCCGTGAATTTGAAGGAATGATGCCTCGGAACTCCTGAAGGGTCGAGAGTGCTGAAGATATGCCAGGACTGCTCTTTTCACATGAAGTAGGTTCAGGTTCGAGGATAGCTCTTGACTCAAATGGACTATTCCCTGATTTATGTTTGAGACAGAAGGAACCTTTGGAAGGAACCCTGGCATGGTTCTCAGGACGACAGCATCAGGAAGATATCTCAGGTATGGGACCTTAGAGGACAAGGCTTGTATTTTACCAGTTCTTCTGGCTGATGTTATGGTCACTAGAAACAGAGTCTTAAATAAAAGCTACTTCAGAAAGCCTTCCTCTATTGGTTCAAAGGGAGGATTACATAGGGTATTTAAGACAATAGAAAGGTCCCATGATGGTACGGGTCTATAGAATATAGGTCTCAGTCTATTGATTCCCTTGAAGAATTTGGACACCAAGGGGTCACGAGTAAACTTTTCTTCAAAGAAGGCATTAATTGCTGTTGTATGAATTTTTAAGCGTGTCAGGTCTGAGTCCCTTCTAGTAAAAACTGAAGGAAAGTCACATCAAAGAGGTCTGTTTCTCTGGAAACACCCGGATCAGAATATATTCCCGATGCGGGAATAGACTTGAGGTACTTGGTTTCCTAGAGGCTGGTAGAATGTTGACACCTCTTCAGAAAGGACCTTAGATTTTAAGGAGCTGTGCTCAGCCTTCAGGCTGTCAGATGCAGGTATCCGAGATTGAGATGCAGGACCAATGTTGGAACAGTAGACTCTTTTGTGATTGTAGCTTTCATAATCTTCCTCTTGATTAAGCTAACCGGAGTGGAAATCATGCCCTTCTGGGCCAATGGGAAATGATGGCTTCCTTTCGTCCCGAATCTTCATCATGACTCGAGCAATTAACAGAGGATACACATAAATGAAGGTCCTCTCAAAGAATATGAATAGGTCATCTATGGCCACAGGATGGAACTTCTTGTAAACAGAGCAAAAGTTGATGGTCTTGATGTTGGATTTGGACGCCATGACATCCAGCTGAGGATTTCCTATTCTGGTTGTGATCTGTAGGAAAACCTTTGGACCTAGGTTCCAATCCCCCAGACGTTAGGAATATCAGCTTACCAGTCCTCTCTGGTGTTGAAGTCCCACCTCATGTGCATGGCTGAAATAGACAAGAGGTTGTTTTATGCCAATTCCATGATTTGACCACATTCCTGTGTCATAGCAGCACTTCTGGTACCTCCCTGTTTTTTCAGATAGAACACAGTCGGAAGGTTGTCAGACTGGATCTGGACCGGATGCTGGTGTAGGAGTTGCTGGAAATTAAACAGGGTTAACTTGACCGCTCTCATTTCTTTGTGGTTGGAGGATAAAGACATTTCTATTCTGGACCATTTCATTCATCCCTCTAGATCCTGGGGTATGTGGACCCACTAGGCCGCTCCACCATAGCCGAGTGGCAGCTGGCCAAGCCACCGTTTTTGCAAAAGTCTTAGCAAAAGAGTACCTGTAAGTGTCCAGACAGACACAAGGTGTAACAGACACTTTGGCACAGATTATTCATGGTACAGATGATGCTTGGTGTGGCAGATGACACCACACGACTCTAACACTAGACTTCAGCTCAGGAATAAACACAGTTACAGGATACATGAACACTTGGAACAGGATACAACTAAGGGACGCTTTCCTATTCGAACATGGGTAGACAACAACAATGTTTATCCAAGGAGTGGGAGGGCAGAGCCCCTTTTTATAGTCCAGGGTGATCTGGGGATTGGTCAGGGAACATTTACATGTGCGCGCACTGGCCCTTTAAGGCACACCCTATAGGACACTGCAGATCAGTACAGCCACGTGTTCTGGGTCTCCGGGGAGGGAGATGCCGTCAGGAAGTCAGAGGTCTGGGACCCCCGGGATGTGGGAGAAGATGGCGGTCCACCGTTAAAATACCTCAGCCACCTTGGTAAAAACCCTGGGAGCAGAGCCAATTCTGAAGGGTATAGGAAATTAAGAATTTGACCCTGAATAAGAACTGTAATGCGGAGGAACTTCCCGTGAGCCTCGAGGACTGGAATTTGTAGGTGCGTATCCATGAGGTCGATATTAGCCATCATATAGTTGACCTGAAGGGTGTTGGTCACCGATTGGATGTTTGACAAATTTGTTCAACTATGTCAAACCTATGACCAACTGTCATCTTCCTCCCGCTTTGGGAAAAGCGAATATAGGAGAGTACAATCTTTGGCATCATTCTAGTGCTGGAACTTCATCCAAATCCCTTTTTTTTTTTGTAGTATAAATTCCTGTAAGAGGTAAAGGACATTGGAGTTTTTGTTTTTATTTAGCAGGAACCAATTCCGTGGATGAGTTTTTAACTCCAGGGCACACCCCCGCTAGATAGTCGAGGGGACACAGTCTTCTGATTAAGTTTTGGACCACTGAGCTGAAAAGGTCTGCAGTTTGCCCCCGACAGGTGGATCCAGTAGCGTGGGATCATTGGCCCTGACTTTTCCGGTCAGGGGACTTCTTGGTCTTGAAGTTCTGATTTCTGTCTGGAACGTTTCTATCTTGTATTGGAAATTGTGCCATGTTCTAGGTGATCTTTCCCTTTAGCCACAAAGGGATCACAATTTGTTCTCCTGGGTGAAAAAGAGAAAGACACGTCTTTGTTCTCATTTAATATTTTAGCATGCCTTCCAGTTCAGTACCTAAGAGGGATGATGGGAAAACAAAGCGAGCAGAAATTATTCTTTCCTCAAGTTTGCCTCAATCAAGTCAGGAATTTTCAAGTCAGTGGATGTTATCAGGGTAGTCATTCTCTGACTTATCAGAATCTGATGGCAATTTATTCTCAGATCTGGCATCATTAGATGTATCAGCTAGGACAGGAGGGGGCGCTCTTGCTTTCTTCCTGGATCCTGGGAGCTAACTGAAAGGTTTCACACAGCTGACAATGTTAGAAACCCATGTATTTTGTCAGAAACACAGAAGCAGCAAACACCATTGCTGCATACAGTATGTTGTGCCTATACTTCCTTCACTTCTTCCTGCTTTCAGAAGGGGAGGCCATCTGAAAGATAAGGAGGCACAGAGTTAATAAAGCAGGGTATTGCACAGAGGAGGAAATAATACCATGCAGGTACACTTAAACTGCAAAGGATCCTGCTGCCCAGACAGAGCACAGGATCACATCTGCATACCCGGACCTTTAAACACAGCAAAAAATTAGATCCCAGTCATATGCACATAAAGCCAGGCAATGGGAAACAAGTGCGCAGTGGACATTTTTGAGAAGGGAGGTGCATACGCCAAAGTTCCAACACCAGTACAGTGGCCAAACTGAAATACCTTACCAGGAAACTGGAGCGGCCGCCATGCTGGTGCACCCGATGTCAGACAGGAGGCGCAGGTAACTTGGGTCCCCAGGTATCAGAGGGTAGATAACCTTGATACACTGGATTTCAGGATGGCTATGGTCTGGCACTGAGGGACAGGTATCACCTGTATACAGCATCAGTGGAGTATGGTACATTCTTCCCTGTATCTTAGGCCTTAGGGACAGAGAACACTCTTGGTATAAAGGGCCTGAAGTAATACTGAAGGTCTTTGTCTTTTGTCTTCTATCCACAGCAAGAGACAAATAAAATGCATCTTCATTCTGGCCTGTGGAAGCTTTATAGGGCAAGGCTGAGTGCTTAATTGTTTAATTGTTTTTTTGCATGTATGGATGTAGTGATCTTTATCTTGACTCTCATAACTTGCTGCAGTGTAATATCACACAACAAAAGACATTGAAAAGACATTGAAAAAGCCAAGATAAAGGATCTTGCCACTGTGTATTTAATGTGTTGAGTCAAGATAAAGAGGGCTACATCTGTACTGCTTATTAACCCTGTTTCTTCTATCCAGCAGTCAATAGACTTTAACCCCTGTGTAAGTGCTGACGTAGGACGAACAGCAAATACATATATATGTTTATACGAGGATGAGAAAAAAATTAGTGCGGATAATTTTGGACTCACCCTCGTATATGTGTATATATATATATATATATATATATATATATATATATATACACACGAAGCAAGAGTTATATTTCCCACTTACAGTGAAGGAAATAAGTATTTGATCCCTTGCTGATTTTGAAGTTTGCCCACTGTCAAAGACATGAACAGTCTAGAATTTTTAGGCTAGGTTAATTTTACCAGTGAGAGATAGATTATATAAAAAAAAATAAAAAAATCACATTGTCAAAATTATATATATTTATTTGCATTGTGCACAGAGAAATAAGTATTTGATCCCTTTGGCAAACAAGACTTAATACTTGGTGGCAAAACCCTTGTTGGCAAGCACAGCAGTCAGACGTTTTTTGTAGTTGATGATGAGGTTTGCACACATGTTAGATGGAATTTTAGCCCACTCCTCTTTGCAGATCATCTGTAAATCATTACGATTTCGAGGCTGTCGCTTGGCAACTCGGATCTTCAGCTCCCTCCATAAGTTTTCGATGGGATTAAGGTCTGGAGACTGGCTAGGCCACTCCATGACCTTAATGTGCTTCTTTTTGAGCCACTCCTTTGTTGCCTTGGCTGTATGTTTTGTTTCATTGTCGTGCTGGAAGACCCAGCCACGAGCCATTTTTAATGTCCTGGTGGAGGGAAGGAGGTTGTCACTCAGGATTTGACGGTACATGGCTCCATCCATTCTCCCATTGATGCGGTGAAGTAGTCCTGTGCCCTTAGCAGAGAAACACCCCCAAAACATAATGTTTCCACCTCCATGCTTGACAGTAGGGATGGTGTTCTTTGGGTCATAGGCAGCATTTCTCTTCCTCCAAACACGGCGAGTAGAGTTAATGCCAAAGAGCTCAATTTTAGTCTCATCTGACCACAGCACCTTCTCCCAATCACTCTCAGAATCATCCAGATGTTCATTTGCAAACTTCAGACGGGCCTGTACATGTGTCTTCTTTAGCAGGGGGACCTTGCGGGCACTGCAGGATTTTAATCCATTACGGCGTAATGTGTTACCAATGGTTTTCTTGGTGACTGTGGTCCCAGCTGCCTTGAGATCATTAACAAGTTCCCCCCGTGTAGTTTTCGGCTGAGCTCTCACCTTCCTCAGGATCAAGGATACCCCACCAGGTGAGATTTTGCATGGAGCCCCAGATCGATGTCGATTGACAGTCATTTTGTATGTCTTCCATTTTCTTACTATTGCACCAACAGTTGTCTCCTTCTCACCCAGCGTCTTACTTATGGTTTTGTAGCCCATTCCAGCCTTGTGCAGGTCTATGATCTTGTCCCTGACATCCTTAGAAAGCTCTTTGGTCTTGCCCATGTTGTAGAGGTTAGAGTCAGACTGATTAATTGAGTCTGTGGACAGGAGTCTTTTATATAGGTGACCATGTAAGACAGCTGTCTTTAATGCAGGCACCAAGTTGATTTGGAGCGTGTAACTGGTCTGGAGGAGGCTGAACTCTTAATGGTTGGTAGGGGATCAAATACTTATTTCTCTGTGCACAATACAAATAAATATATATAATTTTGACTATGTGATTTTCTCTTTTTTTTTAAAATATAATCTATCTCTCACTGGTAAAAATTAACCTAGCCTAAAAATTCTAGACTGTTCAGGTCTTTGACAGTGGGCAAACTTACAAAATCAGCAAGGGATCAAATACTTATTTCCTTCACTGTATCTAGAATATATCAAGGTACTCAAAGCTTTGTGTGGCTGTCATATTCTTTATACAATTTCCTTCTTGATGAATCTCACTTTCTGAACGTACCAATGATTCAAACAGAAACTTATATTGTCTGTTTAAATATAGTATTATATACCAGCATCATTAATACAGAAATCACCTGAGGTGGGTTAGTAATGTGAAATTCTTTATTCTGCAATGGAAGTGGTCATTGTGGCTTTCTTTTGAAGCAGCACTTATTGTAAATAATCTGAAATGGTTTATGGTGATGAAGTCTAAACTATATGGTTATATTTTTCCTTTTCATAATTAAAATGTTACGTTTTGAAAAGTAATCTTTATGTAGTTATTGTGGCGTGACGTGCATTGAAGATACATTATATTGTATCACTGTCATATTAAAAGTATTTGGTTTCTAGACCCCCCTAGAGAGAAATTGTCCAGACAGTTTGCTGGTTAAGGTGTATATTTGATTAATCTGTTCACATCTGCATCCTGGTGTTTATTTATAATGGAAACTAGAACGCTATGTTGGATCTGTCATGCGACGGATACACCAGACACGCGATGGACCCCACCGCGGTGTCCATAATTTTTACCGGAAATCTGATGGAATCTCCGACAAAGGCTCTTATACCAAAGCAGGTTATACCAGTTAACAACTATATACAAATATAATATACACAAAAAGTTTAGTAAATTTATAAATATATAACTTGTCTACTGGGCCTGTACGATAGATCAGAGCTACATTCACAATTCTGCTGGTCATCACTGGAAACAATTGCCAAGCTTATCATGGGACATTTCCTGAACAGCTTAGCTGAACTCCTATAATGTAGTGGGACCGTTAGCTTTTCATACATCATATATCTGCGCTTAGTGTAAAGACTACTTTTTCCACAATGAAATTCACCATTGTAGGTTCTGTGCAGACATTGAGCAAGCAAGGAATGTTGGGAGATTTCAGCTCTAAAGCCTGCAGAATTGTAATTGCAACTGTGGACAATACAACAGGCTGCAACTCAGGATCAGTAATACTATGTAAACACATTGTATTACTGATCCTGAGTTGCAGCCTGTTGTATTGTATTAAAAAAAAAGAAAAGAAAAATTTCATTACTTTGTAAATACAAAGTAATTGCATTTTTCTTTTCTTTTTTTAATCTTGACATTTTTATTGAAGTTTCAGATCATACAAAAGCAAACAATTAGTGATCAGCTGAAGACAGATAAGGCAATACATATCATGCTTAATGGTAATCAACAATTCCATCACAGACAACTGTCAATACAGCAACGTATTCAACATAAATGAATAAAGTAGAGATAAGGGAAGGAGGGGACGGGATGGGAGGGAGAACAGAAGGTGCACTCAACTTGAGAACCAATATGTTGTACTATGAAGGAAAACCCTATGGCTACATGGACACCTTGCATATTTTGCTGCGGAAAACAAACCAAAACCACAGGAATATGCAGGAAATTTGCAGGTAAAAAATGCACCTAATCGTGCGTTTTTACGTTTTTCGACGCGTTTTCATGCTGCGGGTTTTGGTGCGATTTTCCTCAGCACTAGGCGGATACAATTCGGAAGCGGAAACGCAAGATAAATTGACATGCTACAGATTCTAAAATCCGCACTGCAGGTGAATTTACGTGCGGAAAAATACTGCAGCGTGTACATGAGATTTCCAGGAATCTCATTGACTAGGCTGGTGCTATATTATGCTGCGGTTTTGCCGGCAAAACCGCAGGTAATACGCATCGTGTGCATTAACCCTAAGGTGCCAACATCGATAGAGAGAAGTAATGCCATTATATCTGTACTTGAGTACAGATTGTACTTTAATGACAGTGGTGGATCCAAGGACACCAAAACAAATTGAAGGAATGAATTCTGTTTTGTCTGAGGTAAAAAAAAAAGGTGTTTATATATACAATGATTCAAGATCATTTCAACTAATGCTTTTTTGATGGGAGACGCTTAAGATTTCCAAGTTCTGGCTATCAGGAGTTTGTCAGAAAGCAAAATGTGACACTCTAGGCGTCTGAAGTGGGTACGTATCCTCTCCACCCCCAACGACAGCAGTGCCATGGCTGTATCTAAAGTCATGGGTAAACCTGTAATAGTCAATAATAAGCAAAATACTTCATTCCAGAAGGTATTGAGGATGGGGCATTCCCAGAATATGTGATGCAAGGTGACCACCGGGCCGCAAAGTCTCCAGCATAGGTTGGAAGTGTTTGGATATATACTGGCCAATTTAGAATTTGTAATGACATTTTTTATGTAGATAAATTCTATACTTAAACTGTAAAATAGTGTTAAAAGGCAGATATTTCCTTTACGCTCTAGTCACTAGTGCTGGATCCTTCTAAAATTGTGGCAATGTAAGAATTGTGGCAGAACTGTTTTGACAGTGTGCGCCCAAATAGGCCCAAATAGGCCCAAATAGGCCTCTTTTTGCGAAATTTCCTTTCCTCTGACGTCTTGCAGCCAGACCTCCTGGGGTGATGTTTCATCCCATGTGACTGCTGCAGTCTGTGATTGGCTGCAGCAGTCACGTGGGATGAAACTTTATCCGTGAAGGCCAGGCTGGACACAGGAACAGAGAGATCTGGGTATGAGGTTTTCTGTTTTTTCTGAGCAGCGATTTTTGCGGTGGAATCGCAGCTTTTCCGCTGCAAAAATCGCAACATCTGCTTTTTGTTGCGGGTCTTACCTTCCCCATTAATTCAATGGGGAAAACCCGAAACAGAAAACCAGTAATTCTGCAGCATGCTGCAGATTAAAAAAACGCACTGCTGGTCAACTTATGAACGTTTTTTTCGGCGGGTTTTTCACGCAGCATGTGGACGAGATTTGTTCAAATCTCATCCACTTTGCTGCTACTGTAATACACTGCAGATTTTCCACAATTAAATCAGTTGCGGTAAATCCGCAGTGTTTACGCTACATGTGAACACGGCTTTAGAGTGATGATGCATGCTGAGAAGCTTAAGGGCTAGTTTACACAGAGAATTTTGGCGCTGTTTTTGACATGGAAACCGCGTCGGAAACAGCGCATAAAAACCACCGTAAAAAACGCTTGCGGGAGAAAGAAGCGACATGCCCTTTCTTCGGGCGTTTCCGTCTCTGACCTCCTATTGACATCAATGGGAGGCAGAGAAAGTGGTTTTCACTGCGTTTTTTGATCGCGGCACTCAAAGGCTGTGGCAGAAAAACGCCGCAAAAAACTTGGCAAAGAGAGTGCAGGCAGGTCAAAATCAGATTTTTTTCCACCTGCAAAATACTCTGTGTCAACAGGGTCTAAGAGAGTGAAGGTCGGAATGGGGGTTATAAGTAAAACTTGTAGACACCATGCAAATCTCCCTCTGAACATGAACATACCTAAGAGAGTGAGTCTGTATAGTGGGGTTTATTGTAGACAACAAACAACCCAAACCATATACCTCACTCTCTTAGGCCTTGTTCACACAATGCAGATTTGATTCAGATATTGCATGTATTTTATTGTCAAAACTAGGAACGGAATCTAAACTGAAGCGATATATAACGGAATCGTTTCTCCTCTCCTTGATCCAATTTTGGTTTAGGCTTAAAAAATGCATGCAAAATCTGCATCAAATCTGAACTGTGTGAACAAGATCTAGGGGTAAAGGGGGGAGAAGGGCTCTAAGAGAGTGAAGGCAGGGCCAGCATCAGAAATTTCGGAGCCCCATGCAGTGAGATTGGTCATGGCCCCTAGGGTTTTACTGTTTGAGCCTTTAAAATGGAGGGAAGTGAGCAGAATGGTCAGCGGGAAGCATAGTAAGCAGCGACCATTGGGGAAGGTTGTCAAAGGGGTTTTCTGAGATATTAAAATTAGTTTAATAGGACTTTAGGTTGAAAATAGATCAAATTGTAATGTACTTATCTTCGTAATTCTGTGCCATTCCGCACTGCAGGTACCCGCCTCTCCCCAGTTATCTCTGTTTACCTTGCTTGCACAATGATGTTATGTGTTCATGTCACGTGATTGTGGCAACCAGTCACCTCCGTACTAAGTAAGGGCACTGGAGGTGTGGGAACGGCACAGTATTTAAAGTAAACACAAATACATTTACGCTTATTTTTAATCTTCTAGCCCTATTGAACCTCATTTAAATGGAATCTGTCACCGGGTTTATGCTACCCTATCCTAGGGCAGCATAAAGTAGTGCTAGAAACCCTGATTTTATTGATGTGTCACTTGTCAATATGGTGTCGTTTTCATAAAATCACAGTTTATCAGATTCAGAGTGAGCAGAGCCAGGAGTCCGCCTAATGATGTGCACGTGCTAATTCTGGAGTCCTCCTTATTTATTATATATTATAATCCACCCACCGCCGCTGATTGACAGCTTTCTTCTCTATGCACAGTAATAGGGAGAAAGCTGTCAATCAGAAGCAGGGGGAGCCCGCTGCGCTCAGCTTGTGCTGCAACTGGTAAACAGTGATTTTCTGAAAACTACACCATATTGACAAGTGAAAGACCACTGAAATCAGGTTGTCTGTCAATACTTTATGCTGCCTTAGGATAGGGCAGCATAAACCCAGTGACAGATTCTATTTAAATTAGGTTCAATAGGGCTAGAACTTTAAAAATAGGCGTAATTGTATTTGTGGTTGCTGTAAACACTGTGCCACTCCCACATCTCCAGTGCCCTTGCTTAGTACGGCGCTGACTGGCTGCCACAATCACCTTGACCAGTCCACAATATCTTGCTATTGAGCAGAATGAATTTTCTCCCCTTGCCAGCTTTCTCTCCCTCCATGCAAGCGCAGCACACAGCAAACATATTTTAAAAGTGTGGCGGGCCCTGAAGGCTCCCACCTAGCTTTTTAATAAACTTTTATTACGTAGTGACTCAACATTGGAATGACATTACATCGCTAGGTCACCATGGAGATGGAGGCAGCCGCTGGAGCCTGGGTGGGCCTGGGTGCAGGGGCATAGTTAATGGCTCATGGGCCCCGATGCAAAAATTCTTCTTGGGCACCCCCCAAGTGACCCAATGTTGCATCACTAGCGGCCAGGGGCGTCGTTAATGTCTTAAAACATCAGCGGAGACCGCATATTTATAGCACTACGACCCTATAGCTATGGATAGGATTAAATGCAGTGGCTCAGCAGACTTTGTCACATATGATAGGCTTAGATATAGGGCCCAGCTTGTTGACATTGCAGCTCCGGCGCTGGACCCAGGAAAGGTAAGTATAAGAATTCCCTTGCTTTTTTCTGTGTTACTAATTTTTTTGTGTTCGTATTTTTTTAACGTTTTGATTGTTGGACTTCGTATTCGAGGACTACTTTGATGACGGCTTTTTTTATTCTTAATAAAATGGTTAACGAGGATTGTGTCCTTTTTTTTATTTCAATAAAAAAATTCTATGTCCTTGTATTTTTTTGTAAACTTTATTACTACCACCTTAGTAATGGCCGCTGACTGATTGACAGCGTCCATTACTAAGGCAGGGCTTAATGTTAGCAGGTAAAAGGGCCAACACTAACCCCCATTATTACCCTGGTACCCACCGCCACAAGGGGTGCTGGGAAGAGCCGGCTGCAATCCAGTACCTGGCCATCACTAAGGGCTGATTCAAACTAACGTGTTTTGTGTCCGTGCCGGCCGCGTGGTTTTCACGCGGCTCGCGCGGACTTAGAGAAGTCTATGGGGCAGTGCAGACAGTCCGTGAGTTTTGCGCAGCGTTAGTCCGCTGCGTAAAACTCGCGAAATGTTCTATGTGTCGGCGTTTTTTGCGCATCACGCACCCATTGAAGTCAATGGGTGCGTGAAAATCACGCATGCCCCACGGAACCACTTCCGTGGGACAAGCGTTATTCGCGCAATAACAGTAAAAGAATGAATGTAAACAGAAAAGCACCACGTGCTTTTCTGTTTACAAACATCCAAACGGAGTGTCATAAAGATGGCGGCTGCGCGAAAAGCACG
Organism: Rhinoderma darwinii; assembly: GCF_050947455.1. Lineage (NCBI taxonomy): Eukaryota > Metazoa > Chordata > Amphibia > Anura > Rhinodermatidae > Rhinoderma > Rhinoderma darwinii. The sequence continues at coordinate 225,850,715 of NC_134690.1, read as the reverse complement.
AAGCCGCGCATTCATATGAACAGGGCACACGGAGCTGTTAAGTGCCTTTTGCGCACGCAAAACACCGCGGGTTTTGCGTGCGCAAAAACGTCACGTTCGTCTGAATCAGCCCGAAGGCTGTAGTAATGAAGTTTGAAAAATTAGAAAAAGACATAAAAAAAATATATTTTATTGAAATTAAAAAAAACACACAACCCCCATTAACCATTTTATTGAAAATGAAAAAAGCCATCATCAAAGTAGTCCTTGAAACTCGCGTAGTCTAACAACCGAACCTGCAAAAAAAAGCACAAACACACAAAAATAAAACATTAACAACACATGTGGTAGGCCCATACAGGGCCCATGTGTGATACTGTCTGCTATACCCTCTATCTAAGCAGGGGCGTAGCTAGGAGGGGGCAGGCGGGGCATGTGCCCCGGGCGCAGCTTAGAGGGGGGCGCCAGCGCCACCTCCTCCTGCACTATAATTGTACCTGTGTCTATAGGACACAGGAACAATTAGAAGCAATGAATGACCGGGCACATTCCGTGCCCGGCCATCCAGCGCCTTACCACGAGTGAAGCAACTGGTACCTTTTGTACCAGTGAAGCTTCCGTCGATGAAAGGCGCTGAGTGACAGGGAAAGTGATCCTGCCCAGCCAATCAGCGCCTTTCATAGACACTGCGTTCAACCACCAGGAGACCTGCGCAGAAGAGAGCAGGTCTCCATGGCTGCCGGACGGCGTGGGAGCGGGAATAAGGTGAGTTTAAATATTTTTTATTTTTTATTTTTTTAATTGTAATGAAAGTGTGTGGCTGTATCTACAAGGGGGACTTTGTCTACACGGGGGGGACTTTGTCTACACGGGGGGGACTTTATCTACGGGGGGCTTTATCTATGGGGGGGCTTTATCTACAGGGGGGCGATCTGTGGAGCACCATATACAGGGGTGGGCTATATCTACAGGGGGTCTATATAGTATATAGCCCCCTGTAGATATAGCCCCCCCTGTAGATATAGCCCCCCTGTAGATATAGCCCCCCCTGTAGATATAGCCCCCCTGTAGATATAGCCCCCCCTGTAGATATAGCCCCCCCCTGTAGATATAGCCCCCCCTGTAGATATAGCCCACCCCTGTAGATATAGCCCACCCCTGTAGATATAGCCCCCCCTGTAGATATAGCCCCCCCTGTAGCTATAGCCCCCCCTGTAGATATAGCCCCCCTGTAGATATAGCCCCCCCTGTAGATATAGCCCACCCCTGTAGATATAGCCCCCCTGTAGATATAGCCCCCCTGTAGATATAGCCCACCCCTGTAGATATAGCCCCCCTGTAGATATAGCCCCCCCTGTAGATATAGCCCACCCCTGGATATAGCCCACCCCTGGATATAGCCCACCCCTGTAGATATAGCCCCCCTGTAGATATAGCCCCCCTGTAGATATAGCCCACCCCTGGATATAGCCCACCCCTGGATATAGCCCACCCCTGGATATAGCCCACCCCTGTAGATATAGCCCCCCCTGTAGATATAGCCTCCCCCTGTATATATAGCCCCCCCCTGTAGATATAGCCCACCCCTGTAGATATAGCCCACCCCTGTAGATATAGCCCACCCCTGTAGATATAGTCCCCCCTGTAGATATAGCCCCCCCCTGTAGATATAGCCCACCCCTGTAGATATAGCCTCCCCTGTAGATATAGCCCCCCCCTGTAGATATAGCCCACCCCTTGATATAGCCCACCCCTGGATATTGCCCACCCCTGGATATAGCCCACCCCTGGATATAGTCCCCCTGTAGATATAGTCCCCCTGTAGATATAGCCCACCCCTGTATATAGTATCCCACAAATAGCTCCTCCTATAGTGCTCCACAGAAAGCCCACCCCTGTATATAGCCCCCCTGTACATATAGTCCACCCCTGTATACCGTGCTCCACAGATAGCCCACCCCTGTATACAGGAGTGGGCTATCTGTGGAGCACTATATACAGGGGTGGACTATCTAGTGGAGCACTATATACAGGGGTGGACTATATGTACAGGGTGGCTATATACAGGGGTGGGCTATCTGTGAAACACTATATACAGGGGTGGACTATATGTGGAGCACTATATACAGGGGTGGACTATATGTGGAGCACTATATACAGGGGTGGGCTATATCTACAGGGGGGCTACATACAGGGGTGGGCTATATCTACAGGGGGGCTATATACAGGGGTGGGCTATCTGTAGAGCACTATATACAGGGGTGGGCTATATCTACAGGGGGCTATATACAGGGTTGGACTATATGTGGAGCACTATATACAGGGCTGGGCTATATCTAAAGGGGGCTATATACAGGGGTGGGGTATCTGTAGAGCACTATAGGGGGAGTTATTTGTGGGACACTATATACAGGGGTGGGCTATATGGGCGCACTATCTACAGGGGGCTCTATGGCAGGCACTATCTACAGGGGGCACAGTGTGTGTGTGTGGGACACGGTGTATGGTGCTATTATAAGTAGAGGTGCAGTGTATGGCGCTATTATATTTAGGGGCGTAGTATGTGGTATAATGATAACTTTATATTTATTTATAGGTGTAGAAATGTTGGAAAAGTGAGAAGCTGAAACATCTGAGCTGCAAACTGCAGAAATGGGCTGTGACCGGAAGAAGTCATCATAGAGGTCTGGACCGGATGGAGAAAAAGAACTAGAATCTGAGACGTCACCGGTGAGTCACTTAATGTAAATGTTTATTCTGCCTCTAAACAGCACTGTAGCCACTTTATGATCTGCGGCGAGATGATTAAGATATGATTTATTTTTTGTGAAACAGCATCTCCCAGCATCTCCTTACCATTGTTCGGGCCATGCTGGGAGCTGTAGTTTTACGCCGTACACACCTATACGGCAGGGGTTGCACTAAATTGAGCTGTATTTGTGCTGGTGCTGTATATGTGTACTGAGCTTGGTTCTGGGACTGTATATATGTACTGAGCTTGGTTCTGGGGCTGTATATATGCACTGAGCTTGGTTCTGGGGCTGTATATATGTACTGAGCTTGGTTCTGGTGTTGTGTATAGAACCATATTGCTTGTAAAATGTACAAATGTTTTTATGCTCGCGTTACATAAAAAGAAATGTGGAAAAGAAATGACACGTCGATTGGTAGAGAAAACAAACACGGCGATGGGGAAGGAGATGTCGGGAAAGAGGTTGGGGGGGGGGCGCCAAACTGAATCCTTGCCCCAGGTGCTGGAGAACCTAGCTACGCCTCTGATCTAAGCCTACCACAAGGTAGGCTTAGATACAGGGCACAGCGGAGAGGATCACACCATGTGTAATTCCGTCTGAAGGGCCCTGTATCTAAGCCTACCACCTGTTAGGCTTAGATACAGGGCCCCAGCAGAGAGTAATCTTATACAATATAAGCTTACTGTCTGCTAGGGCCCTGTATCTAAGCCTACTATGTATTAGGCTTAGATACAGGGCCCATCAGACAGGATCACACATGGGCCATGTATCTAAGTCTACCATTTTAATAAATAAAGAAGCAAAAAGCACGGCGCCACATAGTGCAGGTCAGCAGGACTAAAAAAGAGTAGAAAACGTAGTTAGTATGCTCACCACGTGGAGGTTGGTAAAAGCAATAGGTAAATCCATTAGTGCTGCTGCCAGGATCCAAGCCGGTGAAACAACCGGTCACCGCTAATTAGAACACATGGGGAAAATGAAAAAAAGAAGGATCCTATAGGGCGCTGCTGCGTGGCTGGAGTAGATAGTCAATAATGGTAGGAAATATATAAACAGATATTTATTGAACACATGAAGGGCTACGCGTTTCAACACTGAACGGCCTGAGGAAGACACTGGTTCAGTGTTGAAACGCGTAGCCCTTCATGTGTTCAATAAATATCTGTTTATATATTTCCTACCATTATTGACTATCTACTCCAGCCACGCAGCAGCGCCCTATAGGATCCTTCTTTTTTTCATTTTCCCCATGTAGTCTACCATTTTGTATCTTTTAATCTAAAGACGTGAGTACATATGCGTCTAATATAATATAATGCTTCACTTATACCGTGATTCTGTTTAGTATGCTGCTAAAAATGTGCAAAGAAACTGTGTACCCAATAGCCAATCAACTTGAAGGGGTTAATTCTAAGCACTCCCACTTCCTTGTTTTTCCCAATATCTGATCCATAAAAGCAGACTCTATACATCACAGAGTAGCTATGATTAAGAACTGAAAAGTTCGAAACGCATAGGCGTTCTTTCCCGGGATTTTTTAATTTCTTTAATTTTGACTTAAATAAACAGTTTTGTATTTTTTCACATCATATCGTGTGCTGAACCTCTAACTTTTTTTCCCTTGGATTTCTACCTACTCCCAACGTAGCTCTCTTGCCCATGCACCGAATAATCATGGAATGTGGCGTCTTTACTTCGAATGTTGAGCGGACCAATTTTTCTTGTATATTTTTTACTTAGATACAGGGCCCATGTGTGATCCTGACTGCTGGGGCACTGTATCTAAGCCTACCATGTGGTAGGCTTAGATACAGGGCCCAAGTGTGATACTGTCTGTTGGACCCTGCATCTAAGCCTGTCACAAGGTAGGCTTAGATAGAGGGCCCAGCAAAAGATTCACACCATGGGTGATACAGTCTGATAGGCCCTGAATCTAAGCCTACCACTTGGTAGGCTTAGCTACAGGGCCCCAGCAGACAGTAACAGTATACTTACCCTCCTCTTCGGCTCCGGGTGCAGCGGTGGTCCTGACGCCATCCTATGTTGCAACGTTGTGCGCAGTGCACAGCATCGGGATCTCCGCTGCGCTGGGAACGATGAGGGTAAGTATACTGTTATAACTATAGTAACAGGTGCCCGTGTCGTTTATTACATAGGCCCAGGTTACTATAGTAACTTTTACTAGACATGGTGCGGGCGGCCGCGGGCTCCCCTGGCTACGGGGCCCGGTCACAGTTACGACCGCTGCGACCACTATAGCTACGTGGTCATGGCGAACCCCTGTTTAGCCTGGGCCCATGACGGGAGTACCATCTGTACTGCCCTCATGGCAGCCCTGAGTGAAGGTGCATAGTGGGGATTGTTTCAGTACTAATGCAAGATCAGACAGTCAGTGGCTGGGACCAGATGCGCACAGTTAGTGTCAGGGAAACAAACAGAGGTCATATAGCACTGATGGCCACAGACCATCGGCATCTCCCCCATCCCGGCGGCCGCCAGTCTGTGTATTTTTACCACCGGCGTCCCCTTCCTCCTTCCCTGGGACAACGGTGCGCTATGTCTCCTGCTCCTGGGACACATAGGGTGCGCATGCTCCGTCCGTTTCTTCAGCGCGCGCACCAGGAATAGTGCCCACAGTCTATACCTGAACATCCAGGACTATTTAATGAAGTCTGCCCACTATCCCGGTGCCTGAGAAACGTACTAACCTAGTGTTATCCTGCAAAGGTTCTGTATCTTGTGTCCGTTACAAGTCTGTATCCTGTATGCAGTGTTCGTTACCAGTCAGTAACCTGTAGCCTGTGTCCGTTACCAGTCGGTGTCCTTCATCCTGTGTTTGTGACAAGTTGGTATCCAGTGTCCTGTATCCCACGTCCGTGACCAGTCGGTATCCGGTGTCCGTGACCAGTGGCTGAGTAAATAGACCATAGGCCCTGGGCTGTTACCCAAACTTGGGCCCCCTTTCTCCACTGCTGCGCCGTAACTATTGTTAACACTACCTTTTTGTGCAACCATTAACAAATTGGTGTTACGATTCCCCTTGTAAAAGGGCTGTATCCCTACATACTGACAGTCTCTAACCATCACGGACAGTATCACACTGTGCAGGAACACATCCTCCTGAGAAGGGGAATTGTCCATCAGTCCTGGACTGCACAAAGACTTTTTTTTATAGAAAACAAGGATTTCCTATAATAAACATGTCAGGAGAGGTAACAGATTCTCTATACATCTAGGGACTCACAGGTGACGACATCTCAGATTCTAGTTGTTTTTTTCTTCTCTTTTCTTCTCCATCCGGTCCAGAGTTCATGACGACTTCTCCCGGCCATGACCCATTTCTGCAGAATTTGCCAGTCAGATGTCTTCGGCTAATCACTTTTCCAACATTTCCACACCTATAAATGAAGGTAAAATTATTATGGTGCCACAAACTATGCCCCTAAATATAATAGCACCATACACTGCGCCCCTGAATAAAATAGTACCAAACACTGTGCCCCTGAATTTAATAGTACCATACACTGTATCCCTGAATATAATTGTGTCAAACACTGTAAAGTAATGCACCACATACAGTGCCCCCCTGTACATATTGCCACACATCCCCCTGTAAATAGCATCACAGGCAGCCCCTGTAGATATCACACATCCCCCCTATAGCTAGCACCACACACATCCCCCCGTAGAGAGCGTCACACACAGCCCCCTATAGATACAGCCACACAACCCCCCCCCCCTGTAGATACTGCTGCAAAGCCCTCCCCCTCTTGTAAATAGTGAAACACAGCCCCCCCTTGAATATAGTGCCACAAAGCCCCCTCTTTAATATAGTGCCACACCACCCCCCTTGAATATAGTGCCACACACAGCCCCCAATGTAATATAGTGCCACACAAAGCCCCCTTGAATATAGTGACAGACAGCCCCCCTTGAATAAAGTGCCACACAACACCACCCTTGAATACAGTGCCACACAGCCCCCCTACCTTATATATAGTGCCACACAGCCCACTGTATATAGTGCCACACAGCCCCCTCACTTTGCCCCTTGTATTTAGTGACACACAGCCAGTGGCGGATTAAGTAGACCATTGGCCATGAGCTGTTACCCAAACTTGGGCCCCCCTTCCTCACCGCCGCCCTGCCGCGCCGTAACTATTTTTAAAACTACCTTTTTGGGCAAGCATTAACAGTGTTACGATTTCCCTTGTCACAGCGCGGTGTCCCTACATACTGACAGTATCACACTGTGCAGGGACACAACCTCCTGACAAGGGGAATTGTCTATCAGTCCTGGACTGCAGAAAGACTTTTTGTGAAATACAAGGATTTCCTATAATAAACATGTCAGGAAAGGTGACAGATTCTCTATAAATCTAGTGACTCACAGGTGACAACGTCTCAGATTCTAGTAGTTTTTTTCCTCTTTTCTTCTCCATCCGGTCCAGCGCTCATGACGACTTCTCCCGGCCATGACTCATTTCTGCAGAATATGCCACTCAGACATCTCCTCACTTTTCCAACATTTCCACACCTATAAACGAAAATAAAGTTATCATGGTGCCACATAGTGTACCCCTAAATATAATAGCACCAAACACTGCGCGCCTGAATATAATAATACCACACACTGTAAAACACCACATACACACAGCCCCCTGTACATAGTGCCACACACAGCCCCTGTAGATATTACACACCCCCATAGATATCGCCATACACAGCCCCCTCTATATATCACACATCCCCCTCGTAGAGAGCGTTACACACAGCCCCCTATAGATAGTGCCATACAGCCCCCCTGTAGAGAGCGCCACACAGCCCTCCCCCTCTTGTAAATAGCACCAAAAAGCCCCCCCTATAAAGAGCGCCACACACATACCACAGTGGATAGCACTACACAGCCCCCCTTGTATATAGTGCCACACAGCGCTCCCCCTTGTATATAGTGCCTCACAGCGCTCCCCCTTGTATATAGTACCTTTCGTTTTTTTTGCGTTTTTATACACACCTTTTTTGCTATTTTAGAATTTTTATTCATAAAGTTTGAAAATAATAGTAAAAAAATAAGCTTTTTTACGTTTCAGCTATTTTTTTTTTGGTAATAACATAGTTTTACCCTAAAATAGACCTTTTATTTGTAATCGTCATTGTCTACCGTAAATTTGAATATATTACATGTCTATATTAGGGTAATTGGGTCAGCGCTAGCGTTACAACAATGATTGGCGGGGGGGGACGATGTTTTTTTTTGGGGTGGGTATTTTATGTGTATTTATTATTTAATTTTTTTTTGCACTTTACTATTTTTTATTACTATGGTCTGTTCCTCAAAGGTCAAAAAAGACCTTTGGGGAACTTTATATATTTTTTTTCTTTGTTTTACACCATGTTTTTCCACTGTAACTGGGACTGCACAGCAGCCCCAGTTACAGGGGAAATCAGCCCTCTCACAGTGACGATTGTCACTAATAGGGCTGTGCTGGGTCTAGTAAGACCCAGCAGCAGTCTGCCACTAACGGCACCTGGCGATCATGTGACCAGTCACATGATCACCGGGAGGAATGGAGACAGCGCCGCTGCTGCTGTCTCTATGCCTTTCCACAGCGTTCATTGAGCGCTGTGTAAAAGAGATCAGAGAAGACAGAAGCAGCGAAAGCTGCTCCTCTCTTCTCCTCAGGTTCCCCGGCAGTCACTGACAGCCAGAGACCCGACATTCAGCATGCCCGATCGCGCGGGCAGCAAGTTAAAACCCGAGCCGTAGAAAGTCTATGGCTCGGGTTTTAAGGATCCGTCCCTGACCGCTGGCCGTAAAAATACAGCCAGCGGTCGGGAACCAGTTGGGCAGGAGGATAAGCCTGTACTGACCTCAGCGCCGGTGACCGCCCGCCCGGCTCTTCTCTTGCTGCTTTGGAGTAACAGAACAGCCGTCCGTCGCTGTTCTGTTACTCAATGGCGGCGGCCCGCACTTGTCAGGGAGGCGTGTCCTACCCCTTTCCCGGCCAATTCCCTGCTCCTCCTCATCTTCGGCAGTTAGCAGCGCTGGCGCGCTGAATAGATTTAGGAGATGATGTGCGGTTCAGGCTGCCATGGGCCCCCTGGGAGCCTCGGGCCCCGGGCGGCCGCCCGAAACGCCCATGTGATAATCCGCCACTGCACACAGCGCTCCCCCTTGTATATAGTGCCACACAGTGCTCCCCCTTGTATATAGTGCCACACAGCGCTTCCCCCTTGTATATAGTGCCAAACAGCGCTCCCCCTTGTATATAGTTAAACACAGCACTCCCCCCTTGTCTATAGGGCCACACAGCACTTTCCTCCTTGTGTATAGGGCCACACAGCGCTCCCCCTTGTATATAGGGCCCCACAGCACTCCCCGTTGTATATAGGGCCACACAGCACTCCCCCTTGTATATAGGGCCACACAGAGCTCCCCCTTGTATATAGGGCCGCACAGCGCTCCCCCTTGTATATAGGGCCACACAGCGCCCCCCTTGTATATATGGCCACACAGTGCTCCCCCTCCTTGTGTATAGGGCCACACAGGGCTCCCCCTTGTTTATAGGGCCACAGAGCACTCCCACCTTGAATATAGGGACACACAGCGCTTACCCACCCACACAGCGCTCCCCCATTGTATATAGGGACACACAGCGCTTACCCACCCACACAGTGCTCCCCTTTGTATATAAGGACACACAGCGCTGCCCCTCTTGTTTATAGGTCCACACAGCGCTTCCCCTCTTCTATATAGGGCCACACAGCGCTACTCCCCCTAAAAAAAAATACATATTGTGCTTACCTTGTCCCGCTCTGGCCACTACGGCTGGACGCATGCGCATCCTCCGGGCCGGACGCATGCCCAGACCGGCGTGATGCAGTACGTCATGATGCCGGGCTGCGCAGGGAGTCTTCCTAGCTCCTTATTGGCTGTAGGCCTAACGTGGCCTGCAGCCTATAGTGTTCTTCTTATCTGAGTCCTCAGGACTGAGATACAAGTGAATGTGGCTGTCGCTAGCACCGGGGCCCCCTCTGGTGCTAGCGACGCCACCGGGCATGAAGTGGCCCATGCGGTTTGGGGGCGGCCATGTGCCCGCAGGGAGTCTTAGGCCCTGGGCGGTTGCCCAAACCGCCCTAATGAGGATCCGCCACTGTCCGTGACCAGTCGGTATCCTGTGTCCACTTCCAGTAATCAGGAATCAGCCTGCTTCCAGTAATCCGGCATCAGCCTGCTTACAGTAATCTTTCACCGGCTTGTATCCACTATCTGCTATCTGCCTGTATCCAGCTACCACCAAGGTACCATCTACCTGTGACTGTTTAAACCTGTCTGGCCAGCAGCTACTCCGTTACAGCGGAGTAGCCCAGTGGCACCACAACACCATTGGACGTTACACGGCACACACAAGTGCTCCACATCTAATACTTTGTAGCAGGGGTCCTCTCCTGTAATGAATGCAAGCAATGCCCAAACACCTTCTGTAAGTTTTCCTATGGAGGCTTATATCTAATACCAGGCATACTGATGTTTAGTAATGTTCCATAGAAGTTACACCAAGGCATATTTATGTATTAACTCAGGTGTTCCTGAAGCAAAGAGCTCAGGTCTTCCACTTGTTATGGTGTGGATACTGAAACAAGCAACCTTTTTCTATGGCAAGTTTTCTGTCAGCTATAATTATAACCTACCAATGACATAAAAAAACATAAAGTGAGTCAATTACCGTAATATTCTGACACAGCTTCCCGTAAAACATGCAAGTACATTTTCCTGTGTATTTCAACAAAGCGTGAAACCAAGTGAACAACTCTCACAACCCTCACTCTCCATCTTATTGCCTATTGACTGTAATTTGTAGTGGAAAATAAACTAGAAGGCAAGAAGCCTTTTTAAATGGGTAGGAGGTAGTAGACGCTGCCAATTTCAGTATAAAGGACTTGTGTTTCTTGTAGTGTCCTACCTGTGGTTTCTATGAAAACATCATCTTTAAATCTCAGCCGCATTAGCTTGCTTCGTCATTGTGATATGAGACATATTTATTTCCTGAACATGCCCTAGAGAATGCTTTCATGTTATATATTAAATCTATGTATTTCTGTATTTCTTGGAAAAACTGTAAAAGTTAGTGGGTTGTTTAAGTAGAATATGTAACTTCATATAATAAAGTTTTCTATCATCAAGTACTGTTATGATACCAAGCACATCTATACTAAACCGCTGATAATGACTTGACAAAATATATCTAGTTTCAGACTAAGGCACATAAAGAAAGGTAAAGGCACAGCAGCCTCCTCTCCCCATGTCATTTTCTTAATGCAGTTATAAAGAAATTAGTTTGTTTCAGTAGATATCCATGTATTCTTCAACAATGACTGCTGTAAGCAACACATACAGTATAGAGTCAATCTGAATAACAACCATTTATTTCTTGTCATCTTTAAAATAAATAATCACTACTGATTGTGTACCTCAAATTCCAATGGCCTCAATCAGTATTACTCCACTTCTATAGATACATTCTGCATTTTCATGTAGTATTTTAACAAGTTATCCATTAAGAGTTAAAGAAGGTATAACACGAAACAAAATGCAGCAACTAGATAGATGTTTTATAGAAATTAGATAGAAAGATAGATAGATAGATAGATAGATAGATAGATAGATAGATAGATAGATAGATAGATAGATAGATAGATAGATAGATAGATAGATAGATAGATAGATATGAGATAGATGATAGATAGATAGATAGATAGATAGATAGATAGATAGATAGATAGATAGATAGATAGATAGATAGATAGATAGATAGATAGATAGATAGATAGATAGATAGATAGATAGATAGATAGATAGATAGATAGATACCATCAGAAGTAGACTCCAGTGACAAATGAATGGCTCCAAATGAGATTGTCTTCTACTAGATCATTGTAGCTCATTATTGTGCCAGAGCCAGGGCCCACCCTGGAATCCCCTGCTACCCTAATGGGCAAGTCTATGCCTGGATAGATAGATAGATAGATAGATAGATAGATAGATAGATAGATAGATAGATAGATAGATAGATAGATAGATAGATAGATAGATAGATAGATAGATAGATAGATAGATAGAGAGAGAGAGAGAGAGATAGATAGATAGATAGATAGATAGATAGATAGATAGATAGATAGATAGATAGATAGATAGATAGATAGATAGATAGATAGATAGATAGATAGATACCATAAGAAATAGACTCCAGTGACAAATGAATGGCTCCAAATGAGATTGTCTTCTACGAGACCATTGTAGCTCATTATTGTGCCAGAGCCAAGGCCCATCGGAGGAATCCCTTATGGTTTCCGTTTGGTTTCCATTCATGGGTTCCCCTGACGGAAAGATCTGATGGAACCCATGAACGGAACCCTGACGCAGATGTGAACGAAGCCTAAAAGAGTTTGATCCACTTAATAGTAGTATAATTTGTAATTGTCAAGATTTTGTTATTATTTAGTCCAGTTTTCTATTATGTGCACAGAAGCCTTTTAAATGTTACAGAATGATTCACCAGTGAAGGTCGGGCTCACCATAAAACCAAGAGATAATATGTTATCTGTACTTCATTTATAGCCAAAAGCCGTCTTAAATGTATTATAATTCAAATGCTTAACTTGAAAGGAAAATAGTTTGAACATTTAGCTCTGAACTAGATTTGAGTCAGCACAGGATCATAATAATGTGATAAAGTTACTCAGGGTAACAGGTTCAGCATGTTCAGAGGTATGCCTATTTTTTAAGGTAAAGGTAGATGTTAAAAAAAAAACTTCAGTGAAAGGAAATGTAATGTGACCTTCTTACATGACACTTCCATATCCCTTGGCAATGTTCGCAATAGTAAATCTTACCATGTGTTAATCTACTCTATATATTGTATCATAGACTTTATTAAAGTCACTTAATGAACACAAAATACCCATTTAAGTGATCAGTTGTTTCATAAATGTTGCACTTAATACACAGTATATACACATAGACAATAATTGGTTTAAATATGTTTAAAAGCCTCCATCATCTTGTGCATACAGTACTTACAAAAGGGAAGGTTTGCACATTATAAATAAAGAGGCCTGTGTTGAAAAGCCCATGAGTACTTGGTATCATAGGAGTGCCACCATGTCAAAATCTTAATAGTGCCCCATAATATCAAATCAAGTAAAAATAAATTGTGATGTATTTATATTTGACTAGTACTTGATACCAGGTAAACCACATTAATTCTATTACCATTCCACAATATCTAAAAACAGAACAGTAAGGGATAGATGGAAGGAATCAATACATGGCTGCAGTATCAGACTACACAGGGTTTGTTTGTAGTCTGTAATCATGGAGACACATAGAGATATTTTTAATTGAGACTATTTGCAAGTTGCTTCAGATACATTTGAGCAATTACAAAAATAGTGGCAAAAACATATCCTAAGACCTGCTTCTCTTTAATATGGCATCACAATACTAGCCATGAGCCAATCTGATGTACCTCTTTGATTGCCAGCATGACTCTACTGCTTTACAAAGTCTGCACTAATGTACACATATATTTACCAATGCATGATACATATCAACATATCAACATAATCATAAATATGGATTATTTAAAGGGATTATCCCACAATCAGACTTTTTTTTCAGAACTCCATGTACCCCTTAAATATTAAAAAAAATACAGTACCATGTCCTCATAAATTGTCACTTTGGGTTCTTGTTCTTTCTTTTCACTTTCAGCGTTTCTAGAAAAAATGGGGGGTCCTGCGGAGCATCACACCTGACTAAAGTTTCACCATTTGAAACTACACCTCCTACAGGCACTTTGTGTCTCTACTCGGCTCCATGTATAGGTCTGTTGTATCGTTTTTGGTTAATCTCCTGAGCAGACATAATGGAGTTTTGGTGTGAGGACAGTGCAGCAGAGCCGGATCCCTCATCACATCAGGGCAGTCATCTGTCAACTATTGTTGAAGCAAGACACTGCAAGCGCATCCCACAGTTAACATATTATACCACAAATGCAACTCTGCCCCAGGTGAAAGACTTTAGTGAGGGCGCTGTACTCTTGTTTGGCCTGAGATATGATGAGGACACTGCAGTGGCGGTAATTGTCAGAAAGAGAACCACTATAGAAATATAGCAGCCACAGACTGTGCATGCTCGTCATGGAAGAAAAAGAACTACTAACTGATGAGAACCAGGTGAAAACACACACAGAACATGGGGTATTTTGGGAGTTGACTACTGAGGAACCCTTTGGTTTTTGTAATTGATTATAACAGAAAATGTTGATTATTTTAACACTTGGGTACAACGAGGCATGAAGGATATTGTGAATACTCCATTAAGGTAGGAGGTAACCCCTCATGCCCCACCAGTGACCTTATATACTGTACATCCATCCATCTTTTTTTATTGTCTTCCTTTATGCTTTTATTTATGAATCATGCAGCTCAATTTCTATCCTGACAATGAAATGTCTAGCAACAGATAGGTCAACCAGAGCTCTTTTAATGGTGCTCTTGTGTATGTTAATGCATTCGCGAATCTCGATGGTTGTTTTGCCTACACAGAACATGCTGCACACTCATGCAATCATGTGTACAACATAATTGGACCAGCTCGTATATCTGTCCCTGATTTTGAACTTTTTTTCACTATATGGATAATAAAAAATATCAGTTTTCCAAGATATTGCCACAGTTGCAGCATCCCAAGCTCTGGGGCGTACGCTTTCTAATAGGGGCACTCTGGAGAAGCATTAGTACTTATGGGAGTACTCTGGAAGAATATTTTTACAATTGAGGGCACTATGAAGGTCACTGTTACTAATCGGGGCACTGTGGGGGAGCACTTTTACTAATTAGGGCACTCTGGGAGCACTATTACTTATGGGGCACTCTGGAGAAGAATTATTTCTTATGGGTGCAATGTGGAGGAGTATTTTGTAATAGAGGGCACTTTAAAGGGCACTCTTACTAATGGGGGCACTGTAGGAGGGGCACTATTACTAATAGGGGCACTGTGGGAAACACTATTACTAATGTGGGCAGTCTGGGGAGAACTTTGACTTATGGGGGCACTCTGGAGGACCATTATTACATATTGGGCACTCTGGAGGAGCATTATTACAATAGAGGGCACTATGAAGTGCACTGTTACTAATAAATGCACTGTGGGGGAGCATTATAACTACTAGGGCACTGTGGGGGAGAATAATTACTATGGGGAGCCTTATTACAAATAGGGGCATTCTAGTGGGCATTATTACTAATAGGAGTATTCTGGAGGAGAATTATTACAATTCAGGGAACTATGGGGGGCAGTGTTACTAAGGGGGCACTGTGGGTAGGACTATTACTGATAAGGGTCACTCTGAAGAGTATTATTACAATTGAGGGCACAATTGGGGGTACTGTTACAAATGGGGGCAATTTGGGAGAGCACTTTTACTACAATGGCACTGTGGGGGAGCACTGATACTTATAGGGGCACTGTAAGGATGCATTATTACTATGGGGGAGTACTACTACTATTGAGGATACTATTGGGGCAGTGTTACTAATGGGGGCACTCTGAGCTAGCATTTTTACTATTAGGACCACTATTACTAATAGGGGCACTGTAGGGAGCACTATTAATAATGGCGCACTGTGGGAAAGACTTATTACCATGGGGCACTATTAGGAGCATTATTACTTTTAGTAGCGCTATTACTAATGGGGCACTCTGGAGTAATACTATTACAATTTGGGGCACTGAAACTAATGGGGCACTGAAACTAATGGGGCACTGTGCGGAGCAAGTAGAAAATATACAAGAGAAATTGGTCCCCTCACCACTCATTTGAAGTAAGGATGCCACATTCCATGATTAATCGGTGCACGGGCAAGAGAGCTACGTCGTGAGTAGGTAGAGATCCAGAGAACAAAGTTAGAGGTCCAGCACATGATTTGATATGAAAAAAATACAAAACTGTTTATTTAAGACAAAAATAAAACAGGAAATTAAAAATCCCGACAGAACGCCTGGCACCAAGACATTAGCAGCAGATTTTTTAATATTGACAGATGCTCGTACACATTGATACCTGGGGAATTTGGAGGCCAAGTAACACCTTTAACCCTTTGTCATGTTCCTCAAACCATTCCTGAACAATTTTTGCAGTGCATTATCCTGCTGAAAGAGGCCACTCAGACTGGGGAATACCATTGACATAAAGGAGTTTACTTGGTCTGCAGAATTTTTTAGGTAGGTGGTCCGTGTCACAGTAAAAATCCCATTAATGCCAGGCAGGGCCGCCATCAGGAATTTCTGAGCCCCATACAGACAAGGAGTCTGGGCCCCCTCCATTACCGAGGGTTGGGCAAAGGAAAGTGGTGCGCTCACATTTGTACGTTATGCGTTTTAACTGATTTTCGTACTGATGTCAATTACAGTGACCGAAACCATGGGTCAGGCACATGACTGGTTAATGCCCTGGCATACAGTGGGATACGTCGCCCGGGGAATGGCCCTGGGGAAACTCCTGAAGTCACTGTCCATAAATGAACAGTGACGTTAGTAGCATTCCCCGGGCTGGAGTCCTCGGGTGGAGCTTCTATTGGTGCTCTGCCCAGGAACAGTGATGTCTGGAGCTTCCCCAGCGCCAAAGTCCAAGGGCAGAGCGATTGCTCTGCTTGGGGACTCCGGCATTGGGAAGCTTCTGACATTACTGTCGCGATGAGGGGGGCCGCGAGGGGGGGGGCAGCCGGACCGGCGGGCCCCTTTTTTTCAGCCATGTGGCCGGGTCCCTGATGGCAGCACCACTAGTACTGCCCTGATGGCGACCCTGATGCCAGGACCCAAGGTTTTCTATAAGAACATTGCCACAGCCTCACAGTGCTTCAGCCAGCTTGCCTTCTTCCCATAGTGCATCTTTTTCTCCGGTTGTCCTTCCTTGAAACATTTTTGGTAACTACTAACCACTGCATACTGGGAACATCCCACAAGACCATCACAATTTGGCCATTGAAAAAATGTTACTCAGATCCTTACACTTACCCATTTTTCCTGTGTACAACACATCAACATCAAGAACTGAGTGGTCTTCTAAATAAGGTGGTTTTCTGAGAAGTTTCACTGTACATATATATTAGTTTGTATTTCTTTTTTTATTTCTTTTTTAAACTTTGTAAAATCCCATCGCATATTTTGCTTATGTTGCAAATAAATTATACTAGACATCGTGTGCAGACTGTCAAAGTTCAGCTCTTGTTAAGATTTTCAGACAGATTATACAATTGCCGTTAGAGTCTAAAGTATATCTTAATTCATAAATATCATCTTGTTACTTATCCTCGCAGCAATGCTTCCCCTACTATTGAAGAGTTATTGTTAAACAAAAAATAGCACGTTTTATTACCAGATAGCAAATGATGCCTTCTTTAGAGGCACCAGTATTGGATTGTCTCTGCCTCATACTAAGAGGCAGATACTTATTATGCATTTAAAGCGACCTTCCAATTTCAAAATACAATTTTCCATAATACCCCATTTAGATAGTATTCATGCCTCTTAGCCTTTTTTTTCTTTTCTTCTTCTTTTCTAAGCTCCCATTTTTTTCACCTGTCATGGCCGCCAGTATTTTAATACTACTCTATGTACACAGTGCCATTTTGTGTAAATGGGTAGTCTGAGTGCCTACTATCTCAAAAACTAGGGCACATCGCTAAGAACGTCAGTGCTGTGTTCAACTACCTAGCCTCTTCCCAGGGGAGGAGACATTGGGGGAGAGAGATAAAGAAAGCATGCTTCAGGGAATGCCTGTACTGTAGGCCAAAGTGGCGGAAAGTCAATGTGCAGGGTAGTCGTGGAAAGATGTAACACTGACCATAAGTTAATTGCAAAAACAAAATCTCTTTACTTAGGCCAATTTTGCTCCCACACTTGGCCACAAACAAACTGCAACATAACACTTCTCAGGATACATGAGAGGCACAGTCTATTTAATTTGCTTCAATTTGGTAGAACATGGTTCAGCCTGGTTCAAGCAGCGATGGCTTCTCACCACTCTTGGCATTCCTCCCTGATATAGGGATACGTCCTTTTCAAATTACAGGTCTTCAATTGACCTCTGGTTAAGACTATTCACAATATGCCAATGTCCTCGGGAGGCTCCTGCAACTTTCACCCAACACAGCAATCTACACAGAGTGGCTTTTGCCCTTCACTCGCCAGTCACTCCAGACCCTCTGTTACTCAGGGCCCTCACACGTGCCACATGGCACTGACTCTGCACTTTGCAAATATAATGCTGGTCCCTTGGGCATAGCCCACACACTGAACCCTGTTAGGCGGGAACAGCTGCATTTCATGTACTATGCACCAACCCAGCGTGAAGACACAGCATAGAAAGGCTTTGTCACATTCCCAATGCTGTTTTAGCCCGACAATACATCTTAACTAACATAAATATCTTAAAGTTACAGCAGCTGCTAATGCCTGTACCAGAACCAAAAAGAAAACATAATGACATGCAATATACAGCAGGAATTCATGATGTCTAACTCAAATCATGCACATGGGTCATCTCCGCAAAATGCCTTTCATCCAGAAAAGCAGGTTAACCCTTTCCCTGACAGACACTACATTAGTCAAGGATGTATCTCATATGTCTTCGCTACTAAAGGCTCTAGCTTAAGCTAGATAGCATCTAGAACTGCGATTTATGCCTTGTTTTAAAGTTCAGATTCTGACGCTGAGCTAGAGCAGGTTGAAGTGAGAGCTATATATATATTTGAAGCTCTAACTTCAGCCCGTGTGGGGACATGCTGGCAGGGTACAAGGACAGAAGGAGCAACTCTGATCCTCCTCCTTTCCCTGTATGGCTGTGGATGATCCCAGGGCATACCTCCCAACCGCCCCGGATTTAGCGGGACAGTCCCAGATATCGGGCGGTGTCCCACTGTCACGGGCGGCTGGTGGTATGTCCCGTTATCAACTGTATCTGCATCCTCAGTTGAAACCAATGCTGAAGCAGGGAACCATCAGTTCCCTGCTTCAACATTTACCGTGTGAAGCAGCCGTGAATGGCTCGGTACAGACAGGTGCGATGTAGTGACGTCATCGCACTTATCTGCGCCGAGCCACTCATAGCACAGAGCGGAGGAGCAGAGGGACCTCCTCCACTCGTCGTGAAAACGCGACTAGGTAAGTATTTTTCTTTTTTATTAGGCACTATGGGGCATTATACTGTATAGGGGCACCTGCTAAGGAGACATTATATTGTGTGGGTGCAGCTATTGAGCATTCTACTGTATGGGGGAAGCTAAGGTGGCATTTTACTGTATTAGGGCACCTGCTAGGGGGCATTATACTGTATAGGGGCACCTGCTAATGGGACTGCATACTATATAGGGGCAGCTATGGCAGGATTCTTTGGGGCAGCTATTTGGCATTACACTGTGTAGGAGGCACTATGTGGTATTATACTATGGGGGCAATTTGCTGTATGGCGGCACCTGCTAAGGGGACAGTATATTGTATGGGGGCAGCTATGGGGGAATTCTGCTGTATGGGGGCATCATGCTAAGAGGGCATTATACTGTTTGGGGGGAGCAAAGGGGGCATTATACTGTGGGGGCAGCTATGGTACATTATACTGTATGGGAGGAGCTAAGGGGAAATTATACTATATGAGGGCAGCTGTGGGTGCATTATACTGTATGGGGGCAGCTACGTGGACATTACACTGTATGGGGGTAGCTATAGGGGCATTATATTGTATGCAAGCAGCTATGGGACATTATACTGTGTGGGGGCATCTGTGTGGACATCATACTGTATAAGGGCAGCTATGGAGGCATTATACTGTATTGGGGCATTATTCAATATTATACTGTGTGGAAGGCACTATGGGGTATTATATTGTGTGAAGCAGCTATAGGGGCATTATACTGTGTCTGGGTTATACGGGGCATTGAATTTTGAGGAGGCACTATGGGGCATTATACTATGTGGGGGCAGCTATCGGTCATTATACTGTCTGGGGGGTTCCATGGGGGCATTATACTGTGGGGAGGCACTATGGGAGCATGATATTGTGTGGGTTGAACTGGATGTGTATGGGCGGGGATTGGATGGGGTTTGAGTCGTGGCTTAACAGGCAAAAAATGTGTCCCTTTTGGAAATACTTGAAAGTTGGGAGGTATGCCTCAGAAGCAGGAGTAACATAAACTTTTGTTCATATTAATACCCGCCCCCTTATCAAGTTGAAAGCACACTTGCTCTCTGATTGTCACATATGTTATGTTTTTTCCCCAGAAAAGGAGTGGGAATATGAACAGTAGCTCATCTAATCCATCTAATCACCCCACTGCACCTAATTAGGTCATTTATTGACTTCACGACCCGGACGTTTACCAGGGACCAATAGTAGCATCGAAGAACCTACAACACACACACCATCAATAAAGTTTCTACATTTTATACCGTACTCGATCTTTAGCGCCAAAAACGTTGTGTGTATGAACGCTTCATATTTTGGCTGTATAATTTAGAGGTATATTAGTCTTTTCTAGTTACTCCACCTGTCAATTTGTATGCATTTTAATGAAAAATTGAACTTTGATTTGATTGCATGACGGTGCCTGTGTGTATAAAGTGCTGAGTGGCATTTTGACAATGTGGCAGGTGTATATTTTCATAAAATATATAGATATAGGGGTTTATTGTGATTTTTTTTTTGTGCTTTAGGTTTCATTTGTACACGTGTAAAGCTTGGAAATTGTCCTGGCTACCAGAGGTGCAAAATGTCCCAAAAACCTCTGGCAGCGAAATGGTTAAAAGACAACATTGCATTTAAAAGACCAGTATTTAACTTAAATACAGCATCTCTGGCACAGCGTACACTTATACATATAAAATGTAATTTATGACCCCTTTCTTACATGCCCGCTGAGCTATGAAGCTTGCAGGACCATAAGTAGCAGGCATGTCAGAGAATGCAGGTCTTTAAAATAAAATAAGCTGCCTACAACATTGTAAAATTTCATCCCGTTAAGGTACACAGATACATATCTAAAAATATATTTTTCTAGGCAAATAAACTATAATCAGTGTGTGCAAAGTCAATGACCGTTATTAAATGTTGCTGATGAATTCGGTAAGTTGCTCTATATTGGTTCGCCACTAACCGATTATTTTTTTTAAACTTTTTGAAATATGATAAAGGGTGTCCTCCTCCAGTTGGTGGTACATTTTAGAGGTAGAAAAAAAAACATTAGCTGCGGCTAATGATTAGAGTCCCCAGTGTTGTATGAAACTCCTCTATGCTCCAGGATCTCAATGACCATGTCTAATAGGCTACAAAGAGTGCAGATAGTTCCTCCCTGACCTCGTAAAACAGGAAAGGACTGCGAAACTGCAGTTGCATTCTCCTCTTTATTGTCTACAATGTGATCTACACTGTGGTGTTACCGTTGACAAACTTCTCGGAAACTGGAGAAGTTTTTAAACATTTACATAGTGCCTACTGGTAGGGGAAGGCTGCTGGCAGGTGAGATGCCACTAACCCTAATAAGATACAGTATATTACAAAGCTTCATATATACACATGTACTTATGATTCCGGCAAACAAATTATAACTTTAGGTCCACTTTAAGAATTAATATACTGTATGTGTTATTTTAAGGGAGAATTTCTAAAGATGCGTGTGCATGAAGCATGTGCAAACACTTTACCAAATAACATTTTCTTTCTTTAATAAGAAAAAACTAATTCCAACATTTTGGAGCAGAGTGACAGATCTTTGAGCAGGTAAATAAGTATATGTCATGTGCAAAGATTTTCCTGGGCCCTCTACCTAACTGATACTTTTGTTCATACAGCGTATAAGGAGCCCTAAAACTATAAAGTGTTTCCGGGAACAAATTGTGAATCACTTTATGTAAAGTTGTAATATCTTTGGCAATAAGGGAGAAAGTGAACAATTAAAAAAAAAGTTCATGTTTACTTTATGAGCTATTGAGTGACACTTCCCAGAATTATAGACATTGTTTAGACTATTCCTTTCAACCACAACATTTTCTCATGTTTTTTAATCAGATAAATACATATGAAATAAATTTCTGAACAGAACATGAGCCAAACCATAGGAACATAGATCTGCAGTTAAAAGGTAGTACTAGAAAGAAAATGCCTGAACTCCTACAAGAAATGAGTAATAGTTATTTCAGTCTTGTATTAATTTACTTACCAAACACAGAATTTGGCACCTGAAAATAAGATTGCTCATAACGTACCCATGGGAATTCTTTAAAAAAAAAATGTCAGTTAGTCCATTTGGATAATGTTTACCTTTTATTTTTTTTCTTCAATGTTGGTAGTTTGTCTCTACAGCATTAAAAGGGTTATCTGGAGAGCCAAAACTGATGGCCTATTCTCAGGATAGGCCATTAATATGTGGTCGGTAGGGGTCCAACTATCGACACCCCCATTAATCTGGTGTTTTTTAGGGGCAGTGGCGCTTGGTCGAGCGCCGCTTCCACTTCATTCGTTTTACTGCTCCATACTGTAAAACGCTGATACAGTTTTAGCGGAACTGTCATGTTCTTTCTATGGGGTGACGGCAGACACCTTTAGCGTCAGACACTTTTAACGCCACTTATTTAGGGGAAAACAAATTATGGGATTGGTTAAAGTTTAGATTTCTACAGAATCCATGTACAATCTCATGTCTATAGGGACAACCTGATTGCTCTGTTGCTTTAGGATAGAGCTGTGTTCTATGACTTCAGCTTAGTTGCAGTAACTGCAGATTAGCTTTTACAGATTGTCTGCTGTGTATAAGCACAACCCCATTCAAAATTTTTTTTTTTTTTAAATCAATGATAAAATGTTCACAGACTGCAAGCTACTAAGGCAATCGTTAGTAAAAGGTTAGTAGATAACTGCCACATATAATAGGCCACATTTACAGTAATTTGGCGAAGAAGCTTGTGTAAGTGTCGAGCCTAAAGATTTCCTTGTAATGTTACAACTATGATATTATCAAATTATAGAACTGCAATGCTAGAAAACATATACTTGTGTGTATTCTCTCCAAAACTCCCATGTATAATGTTTCACTGTTATTACATTTCTGAATTAAAAATAAATAAATAAAGTGGTTCTACTGGTTAAAGCAAAAAAGTTATTTCAATTGAGACCCAAAGTACTGTAAGTGTATCATGATATTTTATCCCTTACTCATACACGTCCAGATAGCAGTCGCTATAGATGTGCAGGGTATTGCTACAGTATATTTATAGCGCTCAATATATGCAGCATTTCCATGTATACTGCTATGTACATACCAGTGTCCCCAAGATCTAAGCTTGGCGACTAAATTTGACATCATGTACTATTCCTTCTCAATGAAATAGAATATCATCAAAAAGTTAATTTATTTCAGTAATTTAATTCATAAAGTGAAACTCATATATTATATAGATTCATTACATACAGAGCGATCTATTACTAGCATTTTTTTATTTTAATGTGGAAGATTATGGCTAACAGTTATTGAAAACCCGAAACGTAGTGTCTCAGAAAATTAGAATATTAAATAAGCCGAATTTCAAAAATGATTTTCAATACCAAAATGTAGGCCTACTGAAAAGTATGTACAGTATATGCACTCATTACATGGTCGGGGCTCCTTCTGCATGAATTACTGCATCAATGCGGCGTGGAATGGAGGCGATCAGTCTGTGGCACTGCTGAGTTGTTATGGAAGCCCAGGATGCCTTCATAGTGGCCTTCAGCTCGTCTGCATTGTTGGGTCTGGTGTCTGCATTGTTGGGTCTGGTGTCTCATCTTCCTCCTGACAATACCCCATAGATTCTCTATGGGGTTTAGGTCAGGCGAGTTTTCTGGCCAATCAAGCACAGTGATACTGTAGTTATTAAAATAGGTATTGGTACTTTTTGCAGTGTGGGCAGGTGCCAAGTCCTGCTGGAAAATAAAATCATCATCTCCATAAAGCTTGTCAACAGAGGGAAGCATGAAGTGCTCTAAAGTTTCCTGGTAGACGGCTGCGTTGACTCTGGACTTGATATAACACAGTGGACCAACACCAGCAGATTACATGGCTCCCCAAACCATCACTGACTGTGGAAACTTTACACTGGACCAGAAGCAACTTGGATTGATGCCTCTCCACTCTTCCTCCAGACTCTGGGATCTGATTTCTAAATGAAATGCAAAATTTACTTTCATCTGAAAACAGGACTTTGGACCACTGGGCAACAGACCAGTTATTTTTCTCCTTAGCCCAGGTAAGACGCTTCTGACATATTCTCAAGGAATGCGACAGTTGTAGCCCATGTCCTGGATACATCTAGTGTGGTGGCTCTTGAAGCACTGACTCCAGCCGCAGTCCACTCCCTGTGAATCTCCCGCAGATTCTTGAATGGCCTTTTCTTGACAATCCTTTCAAGTCTGTGGTTAACCCTGTTGCTTATGCATCTTTTTCTACCACACCTTTTTCCTTCCTCTCAACTTTCCATTAATATGCTTGGATACAGCACTCTCTGAACCGCCAGCTTCTTTAGCAATGTCCTTTTGTGGCTTACCCTCCTTGTGGAGGGTGTCAATGACTGTCCTCTGGACAACTGTCAAGTTAGCAGTCTTCCCCATGATTATGTAGCTACTGAACCAGACGGTTGGACCATTTAAAGGCTTAGGAAACCTTTTCAGGTGTTTTGTGTTGATTAGCTGATTAGAGTGTGACACCATGAGTATACAATCTTCAACTTTTACCCAATATTCTAATTTCCTGAGAGACGAAATTTTGGGTTTTCATTAACTATTAGCCATAATCTTCGACATTAAAAGAAAAAAATGCTGGAAATAGATCACTCTGTGTGTAATGAATCTATATAATATATAACTTTTTGAATTGAATTACTGAAATAAATTAACTTTTTGATGATATTCTAATTCATTGAGAAGGACTAGTATATTGCAGTGTAATAAGTTTTATTTTTGTCACACTACAGAATTTAATACACAATACAACATTATTTGATGTGCCTTTGTACAGCTTCTGTCATTGTACTGTTAGGGCTTGTCCAAACGTAACAGAATTGCTTCGTATTGCATAGGCATTGCGTATGGAAAATACGCAGTGGAATACAGTAGCAGCAAAGTGGGTGAGATTTAACAAATTCTGTCCAGAAATTTACCTGCGGTGTTTCATTTTTATTCCGCAGCATGTCAATTATTGCTGCAGAAAGTGGACTGTTTACCTGCGTTTTTTTCCCCATAGAAATCAATGAGGAACACGAATTCCGCAGCAAACTACAATATACTGTGTAATTTGCTGTGGAAACGCTGCAGAATTTCTTACAGGGGGTGGAAATAACATCACAAGAAGAAGAAATATCACCATCCAACAGCCCTTTAAAAAAAGACGCACCAAAAACCGCAGATAAAATACGCACTATTTTAGGTAGTAAAAAAACGCATGAAATGGTGCAAAGTGGATTGTCTGCTATGAGATGCAGAAATGCTGGGGAAATTTTCTGCAGCAAATGCGTTGTGTGTGGACAAGGGCTTACTGTACATTCATTATAACACTGCTAATATTTTTGTCTCTTAATTCCTGCATTTCATGACAATACTTGCTGTCTATTTCATTCATGTAAAGTAATTCCTTTACAATACATTGGCATAGTGGCATAGCATGGTTCAGCGAAGATACAGGACGATAATAGGAGCAATGCGTCTGGTTGGTTCGAAACTACTGTATTACTGACATTATACAAAGGAGAAACAGTAGCAAACTCCACAGCATGAAGTTATGACTAGAATTTGCACTAGACACAACTAAACAAAAATGTCAAAAATGTTTTGAAAAAAGTATCTACAACTAAATTACACATACTGATAAAGTGATAACCATATTTTCTAAGGTGTAGTCTATATGGGCATCATTTTGTTCCTTTGGTCACGTTAAAGTCCCAGTAACAAATTTACAACATGTAACCGAATGTGACTTTATGTCAGCAAAAGAGCCTTGGGTGTTTCTTCAATGTTTCTCTTTCTCCCCCTTTGGAAATAATAGAAAGTCACCTGTATGAAATGTTCTAAAAAAGCATAAAATGACATAGGAACCCTTTAACATGCAATGTTGTGGCAAGGGGCTGTCAATAATTTTCCAGGATAACTAGGGTTAAAAACTGTGCTTAGACCAGGATCACACCGTTTTGATACAGTTTTTGGTATATAAAGTACAAAATCTTGAACAAAGTGAGCAGTTTTAAAAACATGAAGGTCACTGCTACATGCATACTTTCTGCATGCCAGACCATAGCCGAAAGGCATAGACCCACATGATATGAACTGCAGACGACAGTTAAACCTCAGGTACAGGTATGCAGCCAGATCGGAGGCAGACAAGGAAAACAGGTGTGTCAAGTTCAGGAGAGTTCTCGAAGAGAAAGGGTACTCATCGCATTTCAGCCAGAGGGGCGCAGCTTTCTCTTAACAACTTGTCACACAAGATACAACAAACTGTCAATTGGGTTGATTTGTTTCACCTTATGTCTCTTGAGTGAAATACATTCCCTTTGAAGTTGGACTTCACTTTTCTAAATGTCAAAAAAAGGGAAAACATAGAACAATGAGCATACTATAAACTTACAGATGTCAACACGGTTTTCACACTATATATATATATATATATATATATATATATATATATATATATATATATATATATTTTATATGTGTATATATAGATATATGTATGTGTGTGTGTGTGTGTGTGTGTGTGTGTGTGTGTGTGTGTGTGTGTGTGTGTGTGGGTATATATTATTTAACTGTGTGTACATTTGCAAATGTATGTATGTGCATATGTGAGTATATGCCTGTATATTTGTACATCTGCATATATGTGAGCGTGCTATAATTTGAGGATTTGTTGGAAGGGTGACTGTGTGTTGAGCTACGGTATGAACCTCTCTATTTATATTGCCATAACTGATGGGAACGTCATTACAAACTTTGCTATGGGTCTTGAGTTTACTTGATCCCAGCACCTATGTGTCCATCACATGATCATGGACAGAATTATATCCACTAGGCGTAAACAATGAATGTTCCTACTAAATAACAACAAGCAGATATCTTAAAAACTGTGAGGAATTAATACAGAATGTATATAAGAAAATTGTATAACTTTTAATTATACAAATAAAATATTAATTTGGTAAAATTGAACAACACTTTAAAGTCTATCTGTCACTGGAGTCTGGACTAAAGCATACAGAGTCAGTCAAATCAGTAGGCTTTCCGTGTGTTTTTATATGTTGCTCTGTACGGCAATGTATTTTGGAGACACCCTCTACTAAAAACAATGCTACTAGTGTTGAAAACCTCTATAATAAACTGTCTGAATGGAACATGGCACAATTTTCATTTTTGTCTGATTAAAAAAAAATTCAGGAGGAAAACTTCCAGATTAAATCAAAGGCATACCAAGGTACAGTAAGGCCCCTTACACTTCCATGAGCTTTGTATTATGGCTCTGTACAACTTGAACGTCGCATGGAGCCATAATTTGGCCTGGTGCATGTACCTTAGTTATATGAAAAAAATTACCAGAATATACAGTATTTATTCAATCATTCTAAATTGTTTGGTCTAAGGCCCCATGCACACAACCGTAATTTTCATCCACAATTCCGGATTGTAATTGCGGATCAAAGTACGAAGCCATTCATTTCTATTGCCCACGGACACCTCCCCGTATATTTACGGGAAGGTGTCCGGGCCATAGAAAGGCTGCGCAAAAAATAGAACATGTGTAACGGTCCCTCCTCGGAGACGCCAGCACACAGGGCCATTCTTCAATGAAGTGTCCTCTAGGATGTGCGGGCCTGTTCGTCCCCGGCCTTAAAGGCCCAGCGTGCGCACATGCAAAAATTTACCTAATTATCCACAGATCACCCTGGACTATAAAAAGGGCTCTGCCCTTTCACTCCTTGCCTTAGCGTTGTTGTTGTCTACCCATGTTCATATTGAATATTGTTGCTTCGTTGTATCCTGCTCCCAGTGTTCCTATATCCTGCTTCCTGTATCCTGTATCCTGTTGCTGTGTTTGTTCCTGAGCCTAGCATATTGTTGGAGTTGTGTGTGTATCATATGCCATGTCTGGTATCATCTGCCATGTCTAGTGTCATCTGCCACGTCTGGTGTCATCTGCCACATCTGGTGTTATCTGCCATGTCAAGCATCATCTGTGCCACGGACCATCTGTGTCAAAGCATCTGCTACACCTCGTGCCTGTCTAGAATCTTACAGGTACTCTTGTGCTAAAGACTTTTGCATAGACTGATGTTTGGCCAGCGGCCACTCCGCTTTGGCGGAGTGGCATAGTGGGTCCACATACCCCAGGATCGTGACAACATGTCCTATTTTTTTATTTTACAGACCATGATCCCATACTTTATAATGGGAGCATGGCCCGCAAATGCTTTCTGTAAGACGCAGAAATCTTGCTAAAAAGTCCCTGCATCTTATAGTCAGCAGTCAAGGGATACAGAAGCGCCGGGCCCCCTGACCGCTTCTTACTTAACCCCTTCCCGACCCATGATGTGCCGGCACATCATGGAGCGGGGAGGGGATGATGTTTGGAGCGGGGAGGGGTTGATGTTTGGAGCGGAGCGAGCTCACGCGCTGAGCCCGCTCCATATACTGCAGGTGTCAGCTGTGTTTTACAGCTGACACGCTGCTCTAATGGCCAGGAACAGTGATTGCGCTGTTTCTGCCCGTTTAACGAGTTAAATGCCGTGGTCAACAGCAACCACGGCATTTATAGGGGTCTTCTATCTCTAGAACGGGCCCCCCTAAACCCAGTTTCATCTAACCCAGCTCCGCTGTCTCCCGGCCACTGCCTGGTTAGGTGGTCGGGAGTTACGGAAAAAGCCGAGTGCTCGCTGAGCTACGCTGTTTCTGTAACTCCCATAGAAGTAAATGGGAGTTATGGAAGCAGCTGTAATGTCCGTGGTTGCGAGCTGTCTGCTCCAATCCTGACAGCCGCAGACACGTGTCGACAAGTGCTGGCCCCAGCCTCCTCCTCAGGAGACACCAGCGCCCGCTTCCACTCACCCCAGCCAGATCCCGTAGGGTGCACACGCATGCTCATGCCCACTCTTAAAGGGGCAGCGCACATACCAGACTTTTTGATGAACTTTGACCCGTGAGTACCCTGGACTATAAGAGGGGTCCCCTGCTTCTATGCCTGAGCGTTGTTGATGTTTCATAGTTTGTCTATCTGATGGCCTCCTAGTGTGCTCGTGTTTCCTGTTCCTGTACCTGTTCCAGTTCCTATTCCTTGCATTCCATGCCATCCTGGTCGAGCACTGTGCTGTGCCAAAGTCGTGTCGTGCTGTATTCCACGTCTGACCTGCTTCACCTCGCCTGACGTCTACCTGCTGCCTAGTCCAAGCCGAGCCTGCCCTGCTGCTGTCTGAGCTGCCACAGGTACCTATATGAACTATAGACATTCACCTGCGCCCTGTTGGCCAGCTGCCTTACCGCCATGGCGGTATGGCCCAGTGGGTCCACAAACCCTTCGTGACAACAGCGTAGCACCACAAGCTATGCTGTTTCTGCAACTCGGTACGAAAGCAACGTACATGGTCGAGTCATGGAAACAGCGTAACTCGCTGAACTACCCTGTTTCCGTAACTCCCATAGTACTGAATAGTAGTTACGGAAACAGCGTAGCATGCTACGCTGCCACTGTAACTGCCATTCACTACTATGAGAGTTACAGTAACAGCATAGCTCAGCGATTTATGCTGTTACCGTAACTCATCCATGTATTGCAGTGTATTGTACCAGCGATCTAATGATGGCTGGTACAAGTCCCCTAGGGGAACTAATAAAATGTGTGGAAAAAAAAAGTTAGATACATTTTCAGGAGTGTAAAAAAATATTAAAAGTTTAAAAAAACAACCGTTTTCCCATTTTTCCCCAAGCACAATGTAAAAATAAAAAAAATAATAAAATAATTGGTATTACTGCGTCCGTAAAAGTCCGAAACGATTACAATATAGCATCATTTGACTTGCACAGTAAACGGTGTAAAGAATAAATAAATGTAAAACCCCAGAATCGTTGTTTTTTGGTCACCATAGGTCTAAAAAGAATGAAATAAAAAGTGATAAAAAAATCATATGTACCAATAAATTGTGCTAATAAAAACTACAGCTCGTCCCGCAAAAAAAAAAGCCCTCACACCGCTCAAACGATGAAAAAATATAAAAGTTATGGCTCTCAGTATGTGGTGAAACAGAACAAATTTTTTTTTTAACCAATAGTTTTTTCTTTGAAAAAGTAGTAAAATATGATTTTTTTTCCCCTATTTTCTGTTGTCTAAAACCTGGGTGCGTCTTATTGTCAGGTGCGTCTTATAGTCCGAAAAATACTGTACTTAATTATTTGCTTTTTCAGACTCATGAATGTCTGTTTGTGTTAAAATGTAAAAATGTCAACATAAATGTAGTTGGAAAAAAAATACCATTTATATTTCAAAATATTGCAAAATGTGCCTAATGCTCCAAAATAATTGCCCAAAACTTGAGGATAATTTTAAATATATACAAAATCTAGTGTTGATTAGATTTATTTATTCCCAAAAAAAAAAAGAAAAAAATTATATTCTGGTGCAGTTAATACGTTTAAATATTAAACTTTTTTTTATGAATAAGTTGTTTATTCAATTTTAAGAGTGAACAGATTATACTTTGACTCGGTGTTTATACATTTTGTCCAAGTATTTATACTTATCAGTTTTCACAAGTACAGTTTTCATTTCTCTTTATTACTGTTTATATAGAGCACAATTTAATGTCATAAAATAACTTTGGGAGCTTTAAGTCTTGTATAAATTTAGCATCTAAGTGCCTCTTTATTCTAAAATACTAATATACACAAGGCTGCAGCGACCTGCAAAGCCATTATTGTGACACACAGATGTATTAAAACTTGGGACACCAAAATGATGGTACTGTATCTATTCCACAGGGTAATGTCTGCTAAGGACAGGGTGGCAGTGATTCTCAGTGAAGCTCTTTTACACTTATCATCAGCCCTTCTGGTCTTCGTGCCAAATTTTGGGTTTATGCTGCCAACCTATCCCTGCAAGGGAGACTATTACTTAAAGAGGGATCTGGACATATGGAATGAGCAATGCTACAGGTGATGGAAGAATTCTCTATTATACATAGGATGGGGGAATGGGCTACTAGACAGGTGATTGGTGCTATGATGGAACGTTGTGTTTCTGCTGGAGGTTTCGAAACAGTTTTTTCTTTCTTACACAGTCGGTAGACGAAGTTTGGGTAAAGATTTTGTCCTCCCTTCCCAACAGCCGCTGTTTGTTCCATTCATTGGTTCCTTCCTTTCGGAAAATCCGCAGTGTTTACGCTATGTGTGGACATACCCTAAAATAAATGCTCAGTGCTACCCCATTAACATTCCTGGCCCCCACATGAACACTGGGGCCCATTTCCTCTATTATTGATCAGGTCACAGTTTATTATTTTTTAGAAAAAAAAAAACACTCCTTCAGTGGCCCCCCTTCCCGACTGGAGCAAATTACGCCCTGCCGGTGTAACGTCTATGGCCACGGCCCGTCGTTCTGACTTAAACCTCGACGGCCGTGGTCATGGACATCTTACCTGTGTGCAGCGTCGTCCTCGTGTGAGGCACCGGCACTCACTTACGGACATCGAGACTATCTCCGGCGCGCGAGCGCGCCCGTGCCTGAACGGTCTTAAAGGGCCAGTGCGCGCATTTTGCAGGAAGTCTGAAATCTAGCCCAGGATGCCCTGGGCTATAAAAAGGGCTCTGCCCTCTTGCTCTTTGCCAGAGCATTGTTTGTTACCCATAGTTTGTCCTGCTAATGGTCTCCCAGTGTCTTCCAGTTTCCCAGTGTACCTTGTTCCTGTATCCCGTATCCTGTTTCCGTGTTACCCAGTTCTAGTGCCATGCTGTGCTGTTGCCGTGCTGTGCTACAGTCTACGCTTGATTTGCTATGCCTCACCTGACGTCTTCCCGCCGCCTGGTCCTGGACGTGCCTGCCTCGCTACTGTCTACGTTGCCTCAGGTATCCTCGCTGAACTATTGAACTCTGTACTTTACCTGTTTGGCCAGCTGCCATCCCGCTACGCGGTACGGCCCAGTGGGTTCACGCCCCTCATAGTGACAGTACGCTCTGGCCATGGACTCCGCTGGCCAATTCAAAGGCTTGGCACCCTCCTAAGATATGCAGGCAGACCTGCTGGATCTCCGAGCTAGGGAGGATCAGCTCCTTGTGGCAGTGGACTCTATGGTGCAGCAGCTAGGGACGCTAGTTGCTTCTCTTCCCGCCTCTATGCAAGCCCCTTAAGCGGACCCTCCTGTTACTCCTCCTGGCAGTTCCTGCCCGGATATTCGGTTCTCGCTGCCATTGCCCCCTCGGTTCGATGGAGACGCCAATGCATGTCGGGGGTTTCTGAACCAAGGCCACATTCATTTTACCCTGCACTCCCGAGCAATTCCGTCGGACAGAGCCAAGATCGCATTCATCATATCCCTCCTGACTGGCAAGGCCCTGGCATGGGCTAATCCTATCTGGGAACGTCGGGGACCTGAGACCCAAGATTTCCAGGGGTTTGTGCGAATATTCCGAACTGTTTTCGAGGAGCCAGGGCGAGTCTCATCGGCAGCCACTGCTATCTTCAACCTTCGCCAAGAGGACACCTCCATGGGCGAATATACGATCCAGTTCCGGACTCTGGCAGGAGAGCTATCCTGGAACAATGAGGCCTTGGTGGCATCCTTTTGGCATGGCCTGTTGTCCGAGATCAAGGACGAACTGGCCGCTCGAGACCTGCCCCCTCCTTGGACGACTTGATTCTGCTTGCCACTCGGGTAGACATAAGGCTGAGGGAGAGATCTCACAAGGTTCGTCAGGAGCGTCGGCATCCTAGACTGGCTCCCAACTTCCAGCAACCCCTCTTGCCTGCTTCTATTGCTTTTCCCGAGGTCCCGATGCAAGTAGACCGACTAAAATTATCGGTCTAGGAGAAACTGCGCAGGCGCACCTCTGCACTTTGCTTATATTGCGGCCTTTCTGGCCATGTTGTGCGTCTGTGTCCTCAGAAGCCTAAATCCCCCAGCGCCTAGGTTTGGTTGGAGAGACAACCCTGGGCATCAACATGTCGCTATGGACTTTGTCACGGATCTTCCTTCTTCTGCGAATTGCAGTGTGATCTGGGTGGTGGTGGATTGATTTTCCAAGATGGCTCATTTCATCCCCTTGACCGGCCTGCCGTCTGCTACGCGATTGGCTGACCTATCCATACAACACATCTTCCGTCTGCAAGGCTTGCCCCTGCATATTGTCTCGGACCGAGGGGTCCAGTTCACCTCAAAGTTTTGGAGAGCACTCTGCGGCCTCCTCGGTGTAAAATTGGACTTATCTTCGGCATATCATCCCCAGTCCAATGGGCAAGTTGAGAGAGTTAACCAGATTATGGAGAACTATCTACGTCACTTTGTTTCCAGGCACCATGATGATTGGGTGTAGTTGCTCCCATGGGCAGAGTTCTCTTATAACAGCCACACCAGTGAGTCGACCACTTCCAGTCCATTCTTCATCGTCTATGGTCAGCATCCTCGTATACCTCTTCCTGTTTCTACTATGTCCCAGGTTCCTGCAGCCGACTCGACCTTCAGGGACTTTCTACAGATTTGGCAACAGACCCGATCTTCTATCCTGTTGGCGGTGGACCGCATGAAGGGAAAGGCAGATACAAGAAGACGGGCGCCTCCGCAGTTCCTTCCAGGGACTAAAGTCTGTTTGTCTTCTAGGAATATCCAGCTGAAGGTGCCGTCATGCAAATTTGCTCCTAGGTTCCTCGGACCCTTCAAAATCCTGCTACAGATCAACTCGGTATCCTACAAGCTGTTGCTCCTCCCTACCCTCAGGATTCCTAACTCCTTCCACGTCTCCCTGCTGAAACCCGTGGTCCTGAACCGCTTCTCCAGGACTCCTAGTTCCACAGTGGTCCCTGGCGGCTCATCGGGGACTTTCGAAGTAAAGGAGATTCTGGCCACCAAGAAGGTGGGTGAAGGACATTTTTTTAGTGGATTGGAGGGGGTTTGGCCCAGAAGAGAGGTCTTGGGAGCCAGAGGAGAACGTCAATGCTCCTGTCCTCGTGAGGAAGTTTCTCTCCCGTTCTGATCCCAAGAAGAGGGGGCGTAAGGGGTGTAACGTCTATGGCCACGGCCCGTCGTTCTGACTTAAACCTCGATGGCCGTGGTCATGGACATCTTACCTGTGTGCAGCGTCGTCCTCCTGTGAGGCGCCGGCACTCACTTCTGGTCATCGAGACTATCTCCGGCGGACGCGCGTGCCCTTAAATGGCCAGTGCGCACATTTTGCAGGAAGTCTGCAATCTAGCCCAGGATGCCCTGG
Organism: Rhinoderma darwinii; assembly: GCF_050947455.1. Lineage (NCBI taxonomy): Eukaryota > Metazoa > Chordata > Amphibia > Anura > Rhinodermatidae > Rhinoderma > Rhinoderma darwinii. The sequence goes on along the minus strand of NC_134690.1, from coordinate 225,816,447 downwards.
GCTATAAAAAGGGCTTTGCCAGAGCGTTGTTTGTTACCCATAGTTTGTCCTGCTAATGGTCTCCCAGTGTCTTCCAGTTTCCCAGTGTACCTTGTTCCTGTATCCCATATCCTGTTTCCGTGTTACCCAGTTCTAGTGCCGTGCTGTTGCCGTGCTGTGCTACAGTCTACGCTTGATTTGCTACGCCGCACCTGCAGTCTTCCCGCCGACTGGTCCTGGACGTGCCTGCCTCACTACTGTCTATGTTGCCTCAGGTATCCTCGCTTAACTATTGAACTCTGTACTTTACCTGTTTGGCCAGCTGCCATCCTGCTAGGCGGTATGGCCCAGTGGGTCCACACCCCGCATCGTGACAGCCGGTTTCCTCAGTACGTTGTCCTTCTATTAAAAGTAGCCCAATGATGGTATAGGGCTGTGCTGGGAGGGGGGAGGGTTGTTGGGGGGAGTTGGGATGACATGTATGTCACTGAAATGTACATTCTGTAATTTTTCAATGGCTGGAATTGTATATGCCTGTTAATCTATGTATTGGAAAACATTGCCAATAAACTTGATCTGATTTAAAAAAAAAAAAAAAAAAATAGCCCAACGAACTGAGGTAACCAGGGACCATGTGATGTAAACTAACCAATGACAGCTTAGAGCTGTTAGTGCATAGTTTACTGTCACAGACCCAGAAAGGTGAGTATAACAATGGTTTTGCTGTTTTACTTATTAGGCTGGATTCACACGAGCACATTACGTCCGTAATGGACGGACGTATTTCGGCCGCAAGTCCCGGACCGAACACACTGCAGGGAGCCGGGCTCCTAGCATCATACTTATGTACGATGCTAGGAGTCCCTGCCTCGCTGCCAGACAACTGTCCCATACTGTAATCATGTTTTCAGCACAGGACAGTAGTTCCACGGAGAGGCAGAGACCCCTAGCATCGTACATAAGTATGATGCTAGGAGATCGGCTCCCTGCAGTGTGTTCGGTCCGAGACTTGCGGCCGAAATACGTCCGTCCATTACGGACATAATGTGCTCGTGTGAATCCAGCCTTAGTGTTACTAATGTCTTCTGGACATGCGCCGAGTCTCTGCATGTTCATTGCGGCCAATAGATTTCCCAGCCCCCTGTACGTCACGTACATTGGGGGAGTGTAATTGTACCACAGGACCAATGTATGTGACGTCAACCGAAGAAGAACTCTACACTGTGCATCACATGACCCGTGGCAGAAAAAGGAATATCGACAGCATCAGTAATGCAAATATATTGCATAATTAGTGTTTTCTGCAAGGTTAGAACTTGGGTTGGGCAAAAAAATCTTGTAAACCCCCTTTGTTTGTACAATCTGACAATGTAATACTTTGTCCCAAAAAGGCTGTGCACTCGCGATCTAAAGCAACCAAATGTCTGTTTCCAAGAAGTGAAAATGAAACATAAAGGTGAGTAGATGAATACATGATTAATGTTCCAAAAATACTTATTTAATATGTGGTTTTACCTTGTATTAGGAGATACTGATGTCATTGTATGCTTTTGAATGATACTTTTTACTAGAAGGAGAAAGACACAGTTTATAAGACTCATCAGATTTGCCGATCAGCTGTTTTTAAGGGGCCACAGCGCTTGTACGAGTGCTCACTGTGAATCTTCGACAGGCATTTAGCTGTGATTCAAAGGCATTGCAGCCTTTCATCCCATTCACTAAAATGGGAGAAGAAGGCTGCAATACGTACCTGTGAATCTCCGCTAAATGTGTGTCGAGATCATCTATTGATGGCCTATCCTGAGGATAGGACATACATTTTAAATAGCTGGAAAACCCCTTTAAACTGGGAGAGTCACTTGTTGAGAAGGATCTTGGTGTATTTGTGGATCATAGACTAAATAACAGCATGCAATGTCAATCAGCTGCTTCAAAGGCCAGCAAGATAATGTTGTGTATTAAAAGAAGCATGGACTCGCGGGACTGGGATATAATATTACCACTTTACAAAGCATTAGTGCGGCCTCATCTAGAATATGCAGTTCAGTTCTGGGCTCCAGTTCATAGAAAGGATGCCCTGGAGTTGGAAAAAAAAACACAAAGATGAGCAACTAAACTAATAAGGGGCATAAAGGATCTAAGTTATTAAAATAATTAAATATATTCATTCTTGAAAAGAGACGTCTAAGGCCCTATGCACACGACTGTAAAAATTCTCCGTAATTGTGGACCGTAATACGGTCCGCAATTACGGACCCATTTAGTTCTATTGGCCACAGACAGCTTTCCGTATCGCTACGGATGGGTGTCCGTGCTGTAGAACGGTGTCAGGAATTATGGAGCATGTCCTATTTTTTGTGTTTCACAGGTTGTGCTTCCATACTTTGTATGGGAGCACGGCCTGAAAATGCGGGGGGCCGCCAGCAGGCGGCTGTGCCCGCAATCGCAGGCCGTGATTATGGGCACGGCCGTGTGCATGGGGCCTAAGGGGGGACATGATTAACTTGTATAAATATATAAATGGCCCATACAAAAGGTATGGTCAAAATCTGATCCATGCAAAATCCCCTCAAAAGACAAGGTGACAAGTCTTATTTACAGTAAGAACTGTGAATGTGTGGAATAACCTAGCCCGAGAGCTGGTCACAGCAGGAACAGTAGATGGCTTTAAAAAAAACTTAGATAAATTCCTAGAATAAAATAATATCAGCACATGGGAAAATGTATAGAATTCTTGTTTGAATTTTGATTCAGTCTGATCGTTGCTTAGGAACAGAAGGGAAATGTTTTCTCTTTAGACTAGGTAATTCCTTATGGTACTTTTTCTTACCTTCCTGAAACAATAGGGTTAATACAAAGTTTTAAAGTTTACCCATATCCATTTCCTTTCTCCCATGCCTTGGTTGAACTTCATAGACATGTCTTTTTTTAACCGTACTATGTAACAATGTAACACATTGGGGCATATTCACTAATACTGGGGCACTGCTGGTTTTTTAATGCAGGGCACGCCATATTCATCAACATCACACATGCCATTTGAGAAATATGGCACTGTTTCTGAGCTACAACAAGTCAACCTCTTCCTTCCCCATTTCTAAGATCTATAGGGGAGAGGAGGTACGCCAGTTTTGTATGATATAGGTCTCCGCATTAGTGAGCAGCGCTGCCTAAGCTGGGCTTCATAGCCACACCTTCCACTAAGGGGCGTATTAAGGGTACCATTGGTGTGGCCCCCCCCAAAAAAAACTCTGAAGACACTCTGCTGTATATTTTTACTGTTCTTTAACCCCTTAAAGTCCAAGCCATTTTTTTATTTTATTTTTCGTTTTCACTCGCCGCCTTCCTAGAGCCATAACTTTTCTATTTTTACATCAATTATTTTTTGTGATAGGAGTTGTAGTTTTTATTAGCACCATTTAAAGTACCATATAATTAGTGAGTTGGAAAAGACTACGGTTCCTCCATGTTTTTTTGGGTTTAGTTTTTACTGTATGTATATATTTACCTTCTCTTAAGGTAAAAGTAGATTTAACATCTAATTTTACCTTAAGATAAGGTAAATATATACAGCCCCAGAACTAAGCTAGGTACATAAATACACAGCCCCAGAACCAAGTTCTCTACATATATACAATGCCAGAACAAAGCTCAGTACATAAATAGAGCACCAGAACAAAACTCAGTACATAAATACAGCCCCAGAACGAAGCTCAGTACATATATACATGCCAGAACCAAGCTCAGTTCATATATACAACACCAGAACCAAACTCCGTACATATATACAGCCCCAGAACCAACTCAGTACATACATACAGCGCCAGAATAAAGTTCAGTACATATAAACAGTACTAGAAATAAGCTCTGTACATATATACAACTCCAGAACCAAGCTCAGTACAGAAATACAACACCAGAACCAAGCTCATTACATATGTACAGCACCAGAATCAAGCTCAATACATATATACAGTGCCAGAACAAAGCTCGGTACATATATACAGCACCGGAACAAAGCCAAGTACATAAATACACCACCAGAACTAAGCTCAGAACATAAATAGAGGCCCAGAACCAAGCTCAGTACATATATACAGTGCCAGAACCAAGCTAAGTACATGAATACAGCACCAGAACAAAGCTCAGTACATAAATACAGCCCCAAAACCAAGCTCAGTACATAAATACAACACCAGAACAAAGCTCAGTACATATATACAGCCCCAGTACCAAGCTCAGTACATATATACAGCACCAGCACAAATACAGCTCAGTACAGAGATCATTTGCAAATTCAGTTTACCCCTGCCATATGTCTGTATGACATAAAATGACAGCTCCCAGTATAGCCCGAGCAATGGTAAGTATGAACAATGATAGTGTACGGCCGCAAATGCTCAGTCGGGTGCATGACGCCTTAGTCTTCTTCTCATTCCCTCAGACTGGATTGCTGTGAGAGGAGAGTGAAGAAGACTATAAGGCTATATTCACAGTGAAACAAAATGGCCGTTAAAAAATAATCAACTGTCAGTCTTTGATGGCCGTTTTGCATCATAGTGTCTCCAAATCTCCTGGCCATTTGACCATTTCAACCACTGTTTGTTATCTGTTTGCCATTTGTTTTTCACGGCACTAAAAAAACCGGATACATTTCATACATCAGGTTTTTTTTGTCCCAACCCCCTGAAAATGCTACAGTGTCCATGTAGATAGTGCTGCAATGGCCCTGTAGATAATGCCACATTGCCTACTGTAGATAGTGCCCATATAGATTGTGCCAGAGTCCACATAGAGAGTGCCACAGTGCCCAAATAGTGCCACAGTGCCCACTATAGATAGTGCCCACATATAAATTTCCAGTGTCCACATAAAGCCATAGTGCCCATGTAGATGGCACCAGTGTCCCCTGTAGATAGTGCCCATGTAGTGCCACAGTGCCCATGTGTTTAGTGCCACACACTCCTCCTGTAGATAGCGCCACACCCCGCCTGTAGATAGCACCACACACAACTGTAGATAACACCACACACCTCCCCTGTAGATAGCGCCACACCTGCCCCTGTAGATAGCGGCACATGCCCCCTGTAGACTGCGCCACAACCCCATCCCCCTGTACATAGCGCCACTGGGGCTCCCTCTGGGAGCGGTTTCCCCAGCCAGATTATTGCTGATGCTCTGGCCAGAGATTCCAATCCTAGAGGGATCTGAATTAAAATCAATGGGCAGATGTTTGTAGGCGTTCTGCTTCTGATTTTTCAGCCATTTTTCGGGATGTTTACGGGCCGAAAAATGGCTGAAAATAGCCCGTGTGAACATACCCTAAGGCTGGAATCACACAGCAGGTTTGTGGCAGTTTTTGATGCAGTTTTTTTTAGCCAAACACAAGAGAGATGAGACATATAAATTGTATACCTTTCCTACTTTTTGGATCCACTCCTGTGTTTGGCATACAAAACTGCCCCAAATACTGCACCAAAAACTGTGTGTTTGTTCACATGTAGCGGAATTGCTGCAGATTTTCCATCCAGATTGGCAGGCAGAAAAGTCATATCATGTTACAGTAGTAGCAAAGTGGATAAGTTTTTAAGAAATCTCATTCAGACACTGCAGAAAATTTCTGTGCAAAATTGTGACCTGCACTGCGGATTTTCTACAGAATGGTTGCCCATTTGCTGCAGATTTCCCCTATTAAGTTCAAAGGGGAAGTCAAAATCAGTAACAAATGCCAAATGTTGTGTTTTTTTGCTTAAATCTCAAGTGGGAAAAAAACCTATTTCCACTTCAAAATAAAAAAATACCATACTCGCCTCCCCTGGTGCTTTCATATTGAGGCATGCCTGCCCCCCATGTGGTCTCTGTGCAGCCGCCCTCCTGGGGTAATATTTTGTGCCATGTGATTGCTGCAGCTAATCACAGAGACCAGCCAATGGAGCAGGGACACATCGCTACGGGAGCGCCAGAGGATGTCAGTATGGTATCCCCTCTCCCCCTTACTGTTTTGTTCTCTGCAGCGGTAAACCTTGCTGAAATTCTGCACCAAACTAAACACAATTTGGTGCAGAGTTTCTGTCGGGATTCCCTGCAGAATCGGATTTGTTTTCCGCAGCAAAATTGAACGGTGTGAACATACCCTAATTGTGAATGCAGCTCAGCATTGTAATAAGGCTGTTATTCCGAATTATTACAAGATAAGCAAAGCAATGTATTTGCAAAGCTACTCAACTTTTTATGCAGCTTAATCTTATATCTATACTGTAAAACAGTGTCTGAAAGTGAACACTTTAATCAAAAACATTATTATTTTATAAGCACACAAGAGAAAGTGTTGCATTTAGGACTCAATGATGTCTGCAGGAATTGTTGGCAAACAGTGAGTGATGTCCTCTAAAAGAAGAGATTGTCTTAATCCAGGTGCTGTCTGGGTGCCAGGCTGTTGTAACCTGAGATTACAAGAAAAAGTTTTGGCAGGCGTATTCAGAGAAGCGGCAGCTGTTTACCAGTGTAAACCTACCAATAGGAAAATTTTTTGAAACCTTCCGAGTTCCATCTATTGCACTTTTTCCATCTATTACAATTGAGAACCTTAAGTGCAAAATGTTGCAGGTTATTACAGAAATAACCACCTCAGAGGGACTTCTATGTCAATGTTTGTAACCTTGCTTTAAAGGTTTAGACTTCACCTGCAAAGGATCACGAAAGTCGGTCAATTTAGAATTAGCCTTTAATTAGCCATAAGGACTTTACACCTCCTGCTGTAACAGCATGCAATGGCAATCACATTTTAAAGAATATAAAAACAAAATCATGGCAAAAATATCCACAAATAGACAAGGAGTTCTCATTTTTTACTCAAGTAAATAAAACGGCTTTTTACAGCAGTAAATGCACTTCCCTTTACAAAGGTTCATGCAAAATAGATTTTTAATAGGTGCATCTTTCTTATTACTTTAAATTGAATTTTGATAACAGAAGTTTAAGACAGTATGAAATATTCAGTACCAGGAAGCAGTCAGTAAATAGAGGGTGAAGACAACCCCTTTTTAGATTAAATCCAACCTGGCGATCAGCTGATCGCTTTGAGTCTGGCTTCAGAAACGTCTGTGTCACGATCTGTTGGTATGTGGACCCACTGGGCCGTACCGCCGTAGCGGGATAGCAGCTGGCCAACAGGATACCAAGTGAATGTCTATAGTTTGAATAAGGGTACCTGTGGTAATTCAGACAGTAGCATTGGTAGGCTCGGATGGGATCTGGGCAGCAGGCAGACACCTGGCGTGGTGTAACACAGAAAGTGTAGTATACGGCACAACACGACTCCAACTATCTATGGCACAGGAAAAAGGTAGCACGGGATACAGGATACAGGTAGCAGGTACGGGAACACTGGGAACTGGAAAACACTAAGGGACCATTTGCAAAGACTAACACGGGTAAACACAACAACGCTCAGGCAATGAGGGAAGGGGCAGGGCCGTCGGGAGGTGAGTAATCCCGATGGCCCATGGCCATGGGTGTTACAGTCTGAATCTCAGCTGGTACCTTAGAGGCAAACTGGCTGTTGCAGTTGTGTTGAGATTACCAGAGGGTTATTTAAACGAATGGGCATCATTGTAGCACATGAACAGGTCAGGTCCGCCAGAATATTAGCGGCTCCCCGCACTGGGACATAAAGCGTCATCCCTAATAGGGTATGTAGAAATAAGCTGTCATGATTAGATAATCTTTTTAAGTCAGGTCTCTTATGCTGCCCTTGCTGCGTAGAATATATGGGGAGATGCTGAATGCAGGGATTTATTGATTTCGTTTTTCAGTGTTTTCAAATAAAATGATGTTCAAATACTGAATGGAGAAAGCATGTGAATCCTGCTTTCTCCACCCACACTCCCTGACAGCTCTCCCTGTATACAAACTCATGCAAAAAATATATATAATATTCAAAGACATATAGTATCTGTGCTTGGAATCATGGAATTTATATGGATTAGAATTGATAGGTGGTTTGAGATTAGCTTCCCCTGGACTAATAGTGCATTCCATTATTTAAAGAGGCTCTGTCACCAGATTTTGCAACCCCTATCTGCTATTGCAGCAGATAGGCGCTGCAATGTAGATTACAGTAACGTTTTTATTTTTAAAAAACGAGCATTTTTGGCCAAGTTATGGCCATTTTTGTATTTATGCAAATGAGGCTTGTAAAAGTACAACTGGGCGTGTTGAAAAGTAAAAGTACAACTAGGCGTGTATTATGTGCGTACATCGGGGCGTTTTTACTACTTTTACTAACTGGGCGTTCTGACGAGAAGTATCATCCACTTCTCTTCAGAACGCCCAGCTTCTGGCAGTGCAGATCTGTGACGTCACTCACAGGTCCTGCATCGTGTCGGCCACATCGGCACCAGAGGCTACAGTTGATTCTGCAGCAGCATCAGCGTTTGCAGGTAAGTAGCTACATCGATTTACCTGCAAACGCCGATGCTGCTGCAGAATCATCTGTAGCCTCTGGTGCCGATGTGTCCTCGCTCGTCTGACACGATGCAGGACCTGGGGAAGTGATGTCACAGCGTGATCTCTCGAGAACACGGCTGTGTCTGCACTGCCAGAAGCTGGGCGTTCTGAAGAGAAGTGGATGATACTTCTCATCAGAACGCCCAGCTAGTAAAAGTAGTAAAAACGCCCCGATGTACGCACATAATACACGCCCAGTTGTACTTTTACTTTACAACACGCCCAGTTGTACTTTTGCAAGCCTCATTTGCATAAATACAAAAATGGTCATAACTTGGCCAAAAATGCTCGTTTTTTAAAAATAAAAACGTTACTGTAATCTACATTGCAGCGCCTATCTGCTGCAATAGCAGCTAGGGGTTGCAAAATCTGGTGACAGAGCCTCTTTAATGATCCCTTACCTTTTATCTATGACACTATGCACAAAATTGGCTGAATTATTTTTATATCACTAAACTAGTCTGACGTGCAGTGCTCACATCTGCATGACAGACGCAGTTACTGACATTGGTGGCCCCGATGTCTGTTAATTAGAAACACGGAAGCAGCAGACAACTGCTAGTTCTATATTGTATTCACATCCTAAGGATGTGGATACGGTTGATTGAAAGTTGCAATCACTGTCCTATTACGCGTGTCCCTGGTGCCCGGGCCTAGTGATGCCACTGGTATAGATAGGCAGATAAATAGATCAACAAAGACAGAAGTACTAGAATGTACTTTTAAATGCCTTGAACATCGCAAATGGCAACAGATATATCTTAATTGGAAAGAAGAAGAGAACGAACAGCATATAGTAGTGTTGAGCTAATTTTAATGTTACATAGTCACATAGTTAGTACGGCTAAAAAAAGACACATATCCATCAAGTTCAACCAAGGGATGGGAAAAGGGAAGGTAGAAATTTCTACACATAGGAGCTGATATTTTTTTGTTCTAGGAAATTATTTAACCCTTTTTTAAAGCCATCTACTGTCCCTGCTATGACCAGCTCCAGTGGTAGACTATTCCATAGATTCACCGTTCTCACAGTAAAGAAGGCTTGTCGCCTCTGTAGGTTGAACCTTTTTTACTCCAGACGGAGGGAGTGCCCCCTTGTTTTTTGAGGGGGTTTTACATGGAACAGGATTTCACCATATTTTTTGTATGTGCCATTAATATATTTATATAAATTAATCATGTCCCCCCTTAGTCATCTTTTTTCAAGGCTAAATAGGTTTAATTCTCTTAATCTTTCCTCATAACTTAGATTCTCCATGACCCTTATTAGCTTCGTTGCTCTTCTTTGTATTTTTTCCAACTCCAGGGCATCCTTTCTATGAACTGGAGCCCAGAACTGAACTGCATATTCTAGATGAGGTCTCACTAATGCTTTGTAAAGTGGTAATATTAAATCCCTGTCCCGCGAGTCCATGCCTCTTTTAATACACGACAATATCTTGCTGGCCTTTGAAGCAGCTGATTGACATTGCATGCTGTTATTTAGTTTATGATTTACAAGTACACCCAGATCCTTCTCAACAAGTGACTCCCCCAGTGTAGCTCCCCCTAGGACATATGATGCATGCAGGTTGTTGGTACCCAGATGCATAACTTTACATTTATCTACATTAAACTTAATTTGCCAACTGGATGCCCAAACACTTAGTTTGTTTATATCCGCTTGCAATTCATGAACATCTTCCATAGACTGAACATTACTACATAGCTTGGTGTCATCTGCAAAAATAGAAATAGTGCTATTAATCCCATCCTCTATATCATTAATGAATAAGTTGAATACTAGTGGTCCAAGCACGAAACCCTGGGGTACACCACTTATAATCAGGGACCATTCAGAGTAGGAATCATTGACCACAACTCTCTGGATACGGTCCTTGAGCCAATTCTCAATCCAATTATAAACGATACTTTCTAAACCTATAGTCCTTAATTTACCCATTAGACGTCTATGAAGGACAGTGTCAAATGCCTTTGCAAAGTCCAAAAACACTATATCCACAGCAGACCCTCTGTCTAGGCTTCTGCTCACCTCTACGTTAAAACAAATCAGGTTAGTTTGACAACTTCTGTCCTTAGTAAAACCGTGTTGGCTTATAATACTATTTTTGTCACATAATTCTGTATATAGTCCCTCAATAGCCCCTCAAACATTTTCCCCATGATGGATGTTAAGCTTACTGGTCTATAATTACTCGGGGCAGATCTAGAGCCCTTTTTGAAAATAGGCACCAAATTTGCCTTGCACCAGTCCCTTGGCACTATACCAATCACTACAGAATCTCTAAATATTATTAAAAGGGGGACAGAAATAACTGAACTAAGCTCTTTAAGAACTCTAGGGTGTAACCCATCTGGTCCCGGGGCCTTGTGCAAATTTATTTTATTTTATGTAGCTTGGACCATATCTAAATTCATCCAATTCAGTATATCAACTGATATATTAACAGCACTGGCACCGGCTTTATCAGCTGCTCTTTCTTCTGTTGTATATACAGAGCTGAAGAACCAATTTAGTAACTCAGCCTTCTCTTGATCCCCTGTGACCAACTCCCCATTACCACTATCAAGGGGCCCTACATGTTCAGACTTTGGCTTTTTTGCATTTATATACTTGAAGAATTTTTGGGGATTTGTTTTACTATCCTTGGCCACCTGCCTTTCATTTTGTATTTTTGCTAATTTTATTCAATTTTTACAGATTTTATTACACTCTTTATAATTTAAAAAGGCTACAGATGTACCCTCAGATTTGTATTTTTTAAATGCCCTTTTTTTGTCATGTATTTTTACAGAAGGTGTAAGCCATGTGGGGTTTAATTTTAGTCGTTTATACTTGTACCTATAGGAATAAATTTTGCACTATAATTACCCAAAGTAGATTTGAAAATCTCCCATTTATCATTTGTACCATTATTTAACATTAGTTCTTCCCAGTCTATATCCTGAATTGCAGCCCTCATCCTGGGGAAATTGGCCTTCTTAAAATTAAGTGCTTTTGCCCTCCCAGCCTGTGTTTGTTTTTTGCAGTATAGGTAAAATATAACTATATTATGATCACGGTTACCGAGGTTTTCACGAACATTGACATTCCCAACAAGCTCTGCATTATTAGAAATGACCAGATCCAACAGAGCTTCACCTCTAGTCGGGTCTTCCACAAACTGGCCCATAAAATTTTCCTGCAACAGGTTGAGGAAATGTCTCCCCTTTGCAGTTGAAGCCGAACCATGACACCAATTAATATCCCGGTAATTAAAATCTCCCATTATTGGTACAGTACCAGCCTGTGCAGCCCGCTCCATCTGTTTATATAGCTGACCTTCCATCTCCTCAGTTATATTGGGCGGTCTATAGATTACACCAAAAGTAATTTTTTTCAGTGTTTACCTCCCTTTCTAGTTCCACCCACAAGGTTTCAACCTCCTCATTTTATTGTAAAAAAAAAAAAAAAGGCATAATAAAGATATAGACAGAAAAATGTAGACAAGTTTGTAGTTTGGTTATCCGTAGGCCGCTTCTCTGGAGTTAAGAGACAATGAGGATTCCTGAGATATTGTCTACTGTGACAAGCTTCCTTCCAATGCGGATTCTGTAAATGCGATTGCTTTTATATTCCATGTTGCATGTGAAATACTACAGTATTCTTCTCTCCAGATAAATAGATCACTCTTTTTATTAGTCGAAGGCAAGAGCCATATCCAGTCCTGCTGTAGACTCCAGTAGACTAAGAGTATGGTCCCACGTAGCGGAGTCCGCATGCAGTTGAAACCATGCTCACTTGCGGAGGTCAGTGGCTGCATGATTTTGCCGAGTATTACTGGCAAAATCATGCAGCCATTGGTTGCCACATGTGGGCATGTTTTCAGTTGCATGCGAAAGCTGCTACGTGGGACCATACCGTGGAAAGCACTCTTTGAATTTAATGGATGCAATGGATGACAGGTGTGCTGGGATGCTACATGTACATTGCCGTTTACCTGCAACCAAGATTGTCTTAAAACAGGAAGACCCTTAAACATATAGTAAGGAAGGTCACAAATATCTTGGTCATATTCTATTTGGCCACGTATGATAATTTCTTGGTAAAAAACTTTATTTTTGTGAAAACATTAACTATTGGTCACCAAAGCACATCAATTGTATTTAAAACTGGTCATAATCTTTTATTTATAGCCCAAGCGTTACAAAAGATAAAGGATATGAAACAAGCATGTGTGCCATGGTAGTACAATGAATTGCTGTGTGGTAAAAGATGAAAAATACGAATACTGCATATAGAACATACTGCAAATTGAATGCATATGTGTCTGCACACAATCTATAATGGTCCATGCCTATAGACAAGAAGAAAAGCTTAGCAATAAAAAGAAGTAAAAAAGAATCCTTGTTATGCTTCATTGCAAGTTTGCAGCTCAACTTTTTACATTTAATATGGTTAACTTGTGTCAACCAGACACAGATTTCAATCACTCTAAAATGAAAACATACTTGGACGCTGGAAAGGTGTAATTTTCAGAAACATTGAAAGTAAGGATTTAGTCCAAGTAAGTGCTGACCTTTGCATTTACCTCAAGGAAATTCAAAATTTGCGCCACAACGATAACCAGCAATCTCTGACAATAATAGGTATGAAAAAGTTGAACCTTATTATAACATACCCTTTTATCAGATGACAGCCAAAATCATTTATTAACTGTGTTAATGCCTTAAGAGGTTTATTGACACCGGCTTATAGGAAAGTCATTGAGAGCTTGTTTTAAGGCTCTTACACATGACTTGCATTTCAGATAATTGTGTCTACTGCCTTTCTCACCTAGTAACCAAAGGTAAAGCGCTGTTACAAATTTAATAGACCATTCACCATTCATTTAATAAACGGCATGCCTTTGTTTATATATGCCTCCTTTCTTAAATTAAAGGGGTTGTCTTGGTTAGAAAAAAGGGTGTTTTTTTTTTTACTTCCAGAAACAGCAACACCCTTGTCCATGGGCTGTGTATAGTATTGCAGCTCAGCCCCCTTTCCTTACCTGTGGTACCAGACTAAGCCTATGGTTGGCGCTGTTTTTGAGCAAACAAATCAGACCTTTGTTTCTAAACTGGAAAAATACCTTTAATATAGAATTATGGTAAAGCATACACCATTCAGCCATAACTATAAAAGCACCTGTCTAATAATGTGTAGGTCCCCTCCTGCTGTCGAAACATCTCTGACCCATTGAGGCAAGGACTCCTCGAGACCTCTGAAGGTATCCTGTGGTATACGGCACCAAGACTTTAGCAGCAGATCATATAAGTCCTGTAAGTTGCGAGGTGTAGCCTTCATAGATCGGCGTTGTTTTTCCAGCAAATCTCACAGATGCTCGATCGGATTGAAATCTGGGGAATTTGGAGGCCAAGTCAACACTTTTAACTTTTTGTCATGTCCCTCAAACCATTCCTGAACAATTTTGCAGTGTGGCAGGACACATTACCCTGATGACAGAGGTCACTGCTATGAGAGGATACCATTGCCATGGTCTGGAACAATATTTAGGTAAGTGGTACATGTCAAAGTAACATCTGCTTGAATGCAAGTACCCAAGTTTCCCAGCAGAACATTGCTCAGATCACCACATCGCCTCAGCTGGCTTGCCTTCCTCCCTTAGTGCATCCTGGGGCCATTTCTTCCCCAGGCAAGTGGCGCACACACGCACCTGCCGGTTCACATGATGAAAAAGAAACATGATTTGTTGGACCAGGCCACCTTCTTCTTCTATTGCTCCATGGTCGATGTTCTGCTCACATGCCCATTATAGAAATTTAAAGCGGAATATTCAAGAGCGCAGCCGTAGTCAAACTAAGTTTTAATTGTACAGATAAAAACGACGCGTTTCAAGGCCGAACTGGCCCCTTAAGTACCTAACCTGATGAAGGGGCCAGTTCGGCCTTTAAACGCATCGTTTCCTCTGTACAATTAGAAACTTAGTTTGACTACGGCTGCGCCCCTGAATATTCCGCTTTTTCTCCAAATTTCTTCAATATACACATCGAGTCTACTACAGCTTTCGGATCGGAATATGGGTTGCAACCTCACCCTAACCATTCCACCTAGGTGGAGTATTGGAGCACGCTTTTTTGGATGTTATGCTCTTAGCATAACTATAGCAGGTCAGCATATTTGACCACCGCTTTAATTTTATTAGGGATTACTGGTTCATGCACTATGTGCGCTTTGTCTCTTTTTCTTTCTTAGTTTAGCCACATGCCCATTGTGGCACTTTTTGCCGTGAACAGGGCCCCAAACGCAGCAAGCTGTAATGCACTGTGTGTTCTGAAACCTTTCTATTATGGACAGCATTAAAGGGCTTTATGCCATCAATAGAAATGGCAATATATAAATTCAATACACATTTTAGAGTAACTTTGTAAAGTATTGTTATTAAAAAAGTGTTTCCTCGCAGAAATATAGTAATTATCTGCTTGTAATAGCACCCCCTGGTGTTCAATTGTATAGGTCTCTGCACGTCATTCTAGAGCAGGGGTGGGGAACCTTTTTTCTGCCAATGGCTTTTTGGATATTTATAACATTATTCACGGGCCATACAAAATTATCAACTTTAAAATGAGCCGCTATATTTGGTCAAACATCTAATTAACTCACCCCTAATGTGATGGCTGGAACTGCTTCTCTTTGGAGCGGCATGTGATGTTAGCCCGTATTGATGATGTTACTACTGCGTCGGTCAGTCTGGAGCGCAGTCGACTCTTTGCAATGGTAAGTTTTGAAAAGAACTGGCAGCAGTAAGTTGTTCCAACTTAATTAAAGGCTTTCCCAACAGAGACATTTATGACATATCCACAGGATGTGTCATAAATGTCAGATAGATGCTGGTCCCTACTCTAGGACCCGCACCTATCTCTAGAATGGGGCCCCCTAAACCTCATTCTACCTCTCTGTGTTCTGGATGATTTCCAAACATGAAGAAGAAAACAGCGTAGCTCGCTGTTTCCGTAACTCCCATAGTAGTGAATGGCAGTTATGGGACCCGCATCTATCGGACATTTATGACATACAGTATATCCTGTGGATATACCATAAATGTCCTTGATGGGAAAAAACCCTTTAAGTCACCTGACCTCACTTCATGCGTTTAGGACAGGTCCTATGTCTACACTACAGTTAAATTTCTACATTTAGTCCTCAGCTAAGTTTCTAAATTTCAGGAGCAAGAAGAGGGCAAATGGAGCCATGTACTATCATTCACTAGTGAATGAAGATGCAGCGGTTTGAGTGAGGTGGTCAGTGTGTGCCGGCTCGGGAGTAGACCAGTCCAGTCATCTGACCTGAGTCACCTGACGTGAGGTCAGGTGACTGGACTGGTCCACTCCAGGGCCGGCATGCACTGGCCTCACTTAGGCTGACGCCATACTTGGCTCAAAACGCTGCCCTTCTCCTGCTCCTAAATGTGAGCCAGACCAAATGATCTCGATGTTCCCCACCCCTGTTCTAGAGAATGTCAGAATGTCAGATGTGCATGCATAGTACAATACAGTTAGGGTATGTTCACACGCTTATTAAAAAACGTCTGAAAATACGGAGCTGTTTTCAAGGGAAAACAGCTCCTGATTTTTAGACGTTTTTTAATCAAAGTCGCGTTTTTCGCTGCGTTTTTAACTGCCGTTTTTGGAGCTGTTTTTCTATAGAGTCTATGAAAAACGGCTCCAAAAATGGCTGAAGAAGTGACATGCACTTCTTTTTCGCTGCAGTTTTAAAAAACGTCTGAATACACTCCGTGTGAACATACCCTCAAAGAAACAGGCATATCTTTAAGGCTAGACGTATGCCTTACATCTACATTTCAGAGTACAGTACACAGACTTCAAACAGTAAGAGTTAATGCAATTAGATAACCTCCTCACCAGTCCGTGCTGCTCTCCTTATCAGGGACAGAGATCAGAACTATCATTCAGCACAAGCAGGGAAGTGCTTATCTAATGGCTTTTTTCCTCACTGCTTGCAGTCTATATACCTCTTACAGCCCACGCTTTCTTTCTCTCTGTTTGTTTCACTGATAAGAGCAGAAGCTGCACGTCTGACAGAATTTTAGGCCCTATTCACACAAGCGTGAATTACGTCCGCGTGCTGTGCATTGAAACAACACACAATACACGGACCTATTGATTTCCATGGGGCCATTCACACATGCGATTTTTTACGCAGCGAGAGACCGCTGCGTGAAACTCAATGCATGTCCTATATTGGTGCGTTATCACGCATCTACGCACCCATTGAAGTCAATGGGTGCGTGAAAATCACGCACCGCACACGGATGTATATGCGTGTGCGGCGCGTGATTTGCCCATCAATTCAGTTGAAAATAATGATTAAAAAAAAGATGTGCTTTGCGAGTGCGTGAATAATGCATGCCCCTGGCAAAGCAGACTGATGCATAATTCAACATACACGAACCCCAATTCACGCGCATTTTTCACTTGCGTGAATCGGATACGCTTGTGTGAATGAAGCCTAACTAGAATGATGTGCAGAGAGCTATACATTTTAACACTAGGGGGTGCTATTACAAGCAGATAATTGCCATATTAATGCAAGGAAATTTTTTTCTTAATAACAATACTATCTAAATATTATATGGAGTTTTATATATTGCCATTTCTATAGTTGGCGCAACCCCTTTAACATTTTCAGCAATTTCTGCTACTATAGCTCTTGTGTGGGATCGGACCAGACGTGACACTTTTGGTAGGTACTAACCACTGCATATCAGGAACACCCCACAAGACCTGCTGTTTTGGAGATGCTCTGACAGTCGTCTAGCCATAACATATTGTCTGATTTGTCAAAGTCGCTCAGATCCTTACACATTTTTCCTGCTTCCATCACATCAACTTCAAGAATTGACTGTTCAACTGCTGCCTAATATATCCCACCCCTTGACAGGTGCCACTGTAACAAGATCATCAATGTTGTTACTTTACCTGTCAGTGGTTTTCATGTTATAGATGAACGGTGCATACCTAAACTTCATCTATTATAGTTAATACCTGGTGCACCAAAATATAGTTTGTAAGCTTATTAGTGACAGCATAGTGCATTGATATATAGTATAAAATTACTTATTTGTCTTAAAAAGCAATTGCATATATGAAACCCAGCAATAGGCAATTTACTTAAATGTATAGTGACATGGTAAAAATCCTTAAATCGTTGCCAAGAATGAAAAGGCAAATCTTGACATTATTCTGTTTACCAACTTGCAAAGGCAAAGGATAAATAATTTTGACAGATTGGTCGTGCTACATAATCACATAATCTTGATTAGAAAAGGCCTAAGGCGAGACGGTTTGATTGGTCGGGCCCCCTGCTTCGTCCCCTTGATTAGGCATTACCCACTTATCAAGCAGTAAGTCCACATCAATTACAAAATACATCCGCTCTTACAGTTTTATTCAGCTCCGTATCTCCCCTCCTTCATCTACCCTGGAGTCTCCAGTGCTTGAATATTTGCACTCCAATACCTAGAAAGAAGAATTTAGTGAAAGTGCCTGTTTGGGGAGAAGCTTCAACACTTTGCTTGTCCGAATTATCCAACGTGAAACATATTACTGAAATCACTAGAGTTAGCAAAAGTTTAATATGCTGCACAACAAGCTGAATAACATACAAAGCGAAACTAATGGTATTTGCACAGTTAGAAGATAATGTTGTGCTGGCTGACAAATTATAGCTCTGAAGCTGCTTATATACATTAAATGCAGATGTCAATAATATCTCCCAAAGTTAAGGTGCAGTGTTTATACTGCGTGTGGATGTACACTTAGGCTGGGTTCCCACGGGTTGGATATGCTGCAAATTCCACCCAAAAAACTGTGCCAAATTGTGGTGCCGTTTTTGGGACAGAATCTCCACTGCGGGAAACCAGTGCTTGGAAAAAAAAGAGCCTATACTTACCCCGGGCAGTTGTCATGGCGACACTTCCCTTTATTGTCTCTGCCTGTAACGTCATCCCATAAAAACTGCAATGTGACCATTGCGGCCTGTGATTGGCTGGAGCAGTCACATGAGATGAAACATCATTCTAGGAAGTCAGCCTGGACGAACAAAAGAAGAAAGTGTCGGTATGAAAATGGCTGGGCTATTTGTTGCTGGTTTTAGATCCCCATTAAATTTAATGGGGAAAACCCACAACAAAAGATCAATGAATACGCAGCATAAATTCCCATGCTGCAGATTTAAATTCTGCACCATAGGTCAATGTATGAATGTTTTCAATGCAGATTTTTTTTTTTCTGAAACGTGTGCATGAGATTTGTTCGAATCTCATACACTTTGCTGCTACTGTAAATGCTATGGAATTTCCACACAGAAATCCATTGCAGAAATCACATAGCGTTTATGCTATGTAGGAACCCATGTTACTGACACTCATAAAATCTACATTTGTGCAATGATAATACTAAGCAGCCACCCCCCTCTTGGATAATGGACGTGCGAGTGGGTGTTTCATCAGTATATTGCACCTGTGTGATGTCCCGCTATGCAGCATTGTGTTTTGCCTGCATCCTGCCAGGAGTTGTTATACCTGCCCTCATGAGTAAGTATGGCCCATTCGGTGGTTTTATGCTGGAACCCAGTCTTACCATTATGAACTTGTGTTTTCGAGGACAATTTGCATGTAAAATTTCTGGTAGTACTGTTGCATCAAGACGCAGAGGCCATATTTGTGCTAAAATTGGAGACTTTTCTCACCACTCGCCAAAGGGGTCGTGTCGATGTCATGTTCCGTCTTTAGAAAAGTCCAAGCTTCGCCAAATTTATTAAGAGCTATGCACCTATGGCTGGATTCACATGAGCATATTTGGTCCGTAAAGGACGGAACGTATTTCGGCCGCAAGTCCCGGACCGAACACACTGCAGGGAGCCGGGCTCCTAGCATCATAGTTATGTACGATGCTAGGAGTACCTGCCTCTCCGTGGAACTACTGTCCCGTACTGAAAACATGATTACAGTATGGGACAGTTGTCCCGCAGCGAGGCAGGGACTCCTAGCGTCGTACATAACTATGATGCTAGGAGCCCGGCTGCCTGCAGTGTGTTCGGTCTGGGACTTGCGGCCGAAATACGTTCCGTCCTTTACGGACCGATCATGCTCGTGTGAACCCAGCCTATTAATTAATTAATTAAATGCATAATAAATCTCCCCTAATATCGTAACCCGAAATATATCAAACCCAAATCACAGTACAGTAAGTGATGGTTTTATTAGCATGAGTCAACATTTGCCATCATCATGTGCCTTGGGAAGATCATGTGTTAGCAATTTCGTTACTCAACCATAATGCATATTGGCAGGCAGTGCTTTCCATCACTGGCACTTACTATCTGCAACAAAGTCGCGTAAAAATCTCATGACTGTACGTTAACTCAGCTTCCTCTGTATTTCCTAGACCACGTATTCAGCTGTTGCGTCTGCCGCATTTTGCCACATTCCTGATTGCTTACGTGTGTCAAGGCCGCGTTGGAACCCATGTGACAGGATGTGTGTGTTTCTAACTGGTTCATAGCCAAAAGGGGGAAAGAACAGACAGGAAAAACAATGCCATAAATAACATCTGAGATTTCCAAGTATGGATAAGCTTTGTAGTATTTTTTTTTTTGTGTCCTGCTAAAGCATCTTGTTTTGTCATGCATATCTTCCTCCAGACATAAACAACTTCCAGAAGCAATAATGGAAGCGCAAATGCAGTGTCCCTTTTTTGAAGTACGTGTTTGTCTGAAGAGAACATTGTCAAACAAAATAAAAATGAACCAGCAAAAAGAAAGAAAAAAAGCTAAAAAAATAAATAAAAAAGTCTAACAGTTAAATTGGAACCACCGGCTGAATACAAATCACTTTGGAAAGACTATTGGCAACACTAGCTACAGAGATGAATAATTAATATATATTACTGGCAAACTAGAAAACACTTGTTTCTTTTACAAAGTACGATTAAATCCAATGAGGCTCCACGACAAGATTAAAGAAAAAGATGTACATCTGTGATGGTTTGAATACATGTCCACCTCAACAATATGCCTATGCTATTTTTTTTTATCATATATCACTATTGTTTTACTTAAGTTTTTTGTAAAATAAAGGTGTTGCCCAGAATCCGATATTTATTAATCTGCTGAATCTTCTATTGCTCTAAACATCGAGCCTTAAGAATTAAAAAAAAACACAAAAAAGTGTTTCTGATTGTATTCCGCACGTTTGAGTGTCCTTTTATGTTATTTTTCATGGTGATATTATACTGGGCACACTTTTTTTTTATATTTTCTACAGCGCTTTTCCTAGCATTTTTTGAAATGTTATAGAGAAGGTTATGTGAAAAAAAGACAGAAAAAAAACAAACCTAGAGCATACTTCATTTTGAAAAAATGCCACTGACCCGACGAAAATCACTACAAAAACTCCACAAACCAAAGAAATGTGTACGTATGCTTTCTCGTATTTTATTTTAGTAACATCTGGATGTAGCATTAATGGACAAAAAAAAGCACAAAATATGCAGTAAAAAACGCCAACGTAAATGCAAGTAAACGATGTTCATGAATTCAGCCTAAAGATGGAATTATACATGCGGTTTTTGGTTCAGATTTTGATGCTTTTTTTTTAACCAAAGCCAGGATAATGCTATTTTGACCTACAGTATTTATGTACATGTTCAGGGTATTCGGCAGGAAATGCTCTCGACATGTACCCTGAATGTATCCATACAGAATAATGGGCCTTACGTGATATATAATGAGACGGAAACTGAAAAACATTCGAAATCACCCCCTGATTGATTTTAAGGCAGAGGCGGTTTTTTTTCCCAGGCAGCTTTTGGTAGTTCGCTGTAAAAAAAAAAGCGGCATCTCCTTTCTTCCACCTCTGACCTCCTATTGAAATCAACGGGAGGCAGAAAAAACATGTGCCATTCATTTATGAGCTTTTTTTCCCGCGGTCCTTGCATTAGCTTCAATCCCCGTGGGCGAGAAACGCCACGAAAACTGTGGAAAAAAAGTACAGGCAGTTCAATAGCTGCCTCAAAATTCCTGACGGAATTCTGAGGCAGATTTTTTTCTGCCTGCAAAGAACTCCGCATGAACAGGACCTTACACTTTTCCTTCCTTTATGATCCACTCCTGACTTTGGCCAAAAAAACGACACCAAAAATTGCAGGTGTGAGTCCAGATTTAAAAAACAAAAACCATTTAGTGGATTTTTGGAAAACCTATTTAGCCGTGAAAAAAGACGACTAAGGGAGGACATGATTAATTTATATAAATATATGAATGGCACATACTAAAAATATGGTGAAATCCTGTTCCATGTAAAACCCCCTAAAAAAATAAGGGGGCACTCCCTCCGTCTGGAAAAAGAAAGGTTCAATCTGCAGAGGCGACAAGCCTTCTTTAGGCATCATTTACACGAGCGTAATATACGCGCGTGCGACGCGCGTGCTTTTCACGCGTGTCGTACGCACCTATATTAGTCTATGGGGCAGTGCAGACAGTGCGTGAATTTTGCGCAGAGCGAGTGCGTTGCGTAAAACTCACGACATGTCCTATATTTGTGCGCTGTTCGCGCATCACGCACCAATTGATGTCAATGGGTGCGTGAAAACCACGCATGCCGCACGGAAGCACTTCCGTGCAAACTGCGTGATTCGCGCAACAGCTGTCAAATTCTGAATGCGAACGGTGAATCTATGGAACAGTCTACAGCAGGAACTGGTCACAGCAGGGACAGTAGATGGCTTTAAAAAAGGCTTAGATAATTTCTTAGAACGAAAAAATATCAGCTCCTATGTCAGTGTATAGAATTTCATACCTCCCTTTTTTCCCAATCCTTGGTTCAACTTTCCCAAATCAAACAGCAATGTGAATAGAGCCATACTATGTCAAATGTCCTCTCAGTATGTATATCTTATTGTTTTTTGCACAGGTGAGCTATAACAGATATTGTCATATTGCACTCTGGTATTGTCCGTCAAAAACAAGAAGCTGAGAGTCCAGAAGGCACATGAACATGAAAACTGGAAAAGTTTTGTCTGGTCTAATGAATCCCAGTTTCTTTCGGGTCCTGTATATTGAAGAAATATTCTCCTTGCACTCTTTACCTTCTCTTTTTCCAGACAGCAGTCTTAGGCCATGTTCAGACGTGGCAGAATTTTTCAGCTGAAAATGTTGGTGCAGATTTGGGGCAATTACGCAACGAATCTGAACCAACATTTGCATATTTGACAGGTAATTCAGACGTTGCAGAAAACACAGCGGACTTGCCACCGATTTCAGTTTTTGCATTGCAAAGGCTGAAATCCGCAGTGAAATTCCGCTTCTTCTCCGCAACAGTCAGTGCATGCTGCAAAGGGAAATTTCCGCACCACAGCCTCTGGTCCGCAGCGGACTTTTCCGCAATGTCTGAACTAACTTGCCAGAAAATGTATGAAACAAATGTGAAAAACGGCCGCTGGAGAATTCCACTGCGGACAGTCCGCAGTGGAATTCCACAGCAATTCCGCCACGTCTGGCTGTGCCCTTAACATGACTTTACATCTGGTTTTACCAAAATATGCTATGTCTTTGCTTGTTTTATAGATAGATAGATGGATGGATGGATGGATGGATGGATGGATGGATGGATGGATGGATGGATGGATGGATGGATGGATGGATGGATGGATGGATGGATGGATGGATAGATAGATAGATAGATAGATAGATAGATAGATAGATAGATAGATAGATAGATAGATAGATATAGATACATAAAATGTGTGTAACTGTGTGTGTGTATATATATATATCACAGCATGCTGTAGGATTTCTTTAGGTATATTTTTACCTCTGACTTAAAAAATACTTGTATAAACATATCTTTTTTTTATTTAGTAATATACATACCTTTTTCTATAGAAACAGTTCAAGGGACATTTCTTCTAACTCTTTCTTTAAAAAAAAATGTTGCAGCAAAAAAAAAACAAAAAGGAAAAAAAAACCATATAAACATATGTCAAATAAGAATGCAAATGCCCAAATATGTGTGAGTAAGGCTTTCCTGTAAATGGTCATCCAACATATTTTATTATATTTGACTATTTACGTAGGGTCTAGATTAAATAATGAAGTCAGGGGAGAGGTAATCCCCTTCTTCCTTACTGATATACAGAATTCTGGCAAGTGATACAACGTAACATGTATATAGTTTGTATGACACAGTTTTATTTGTATATTTGGGATTCTCTGAAATGTTCTGGACTGCCAGTTAATGTTGTAAATTTTATTCGGTGCAGGGTTTTCCCACAGTTCCTAAAATATCTAGACTGGGATCTTAGTTTAAAATACAAAGCAATCCTTGTGAATAAACACTTGAGTCAATAAAACCCCATGTCTTGGAAATGTTGAGAGAAAAAAGCAAAACTAAGCATCATCCACAAACAGATGATATAACATTGTCTAAATATCGTCTGCGTTTTGGCAAAATGAGTAATTGAGTCATTCACACAACCTAAAATATGTCCTTACTTTTTCAGATGCTAAAACTATTGTGGTTGGGCAACAAACATGTTAATATAAAGCTCACTAGCGGCTGAATTGGGGACCATGAACATTTAGTTTTGTTCAGGAAAAAGCAACCGAGAGGGAAAATGCTTAAAGGTTTCAAGGTTTTAACCCCTTAAGGACCAATGCAATATTGGCCTTGAAGATCAGAACCATTTCTAAAAAAATTGCTCTTTGCATTCTGGTGGTATTTTTTGTTCGACGTAGCTGTATGAGGCTTCTTTTTTTTTTGAGGACGATCTGTACTTCATGTAGGTGCAATTTTTTGGCACATATACAAAAGTGTTTAATTTATATTCATTTTATAATTTGTCAAGATAATCGTAAATGATTCTATAACTTTATTGTGCAGGTTGTTACAATCATGATTATACTAAATATGTGTATATTATTTTATCTTTTGAGATTTATTTTATAAATGTGCACATTTGTGTGTATTTCTTTTTTATTATTTTTATTTAACATTACTTTTTTTTTATTTATTAATGCTATAGGGGGATTTGGAATTTGGATCTTTAATTTTTAGCTATAATGTTCTGGCATTAATGTAAATGCCAGTACATTAACCTGTGCACTGCTAGTACACAAGCAGTTATGCCCTAACAACAGGAAATATGGTCAGACAGTCCTGGGGTCCTTTAATGGACCCTTAGGTGTCTGCCCATTTAAGGTATTGGCCTGTAATCAAAGGGGGGATCCCCCTGACTCTTCGCATTTGAATGTCGTGATTAGCATTGATCGTGGCACTCAAAGGGTTAACAGTGGAGATCAGAGATTTATTTGATCTTTACCTTTGCATCCATCGCCCCGCTCCCGATTGCACGAGCACATTTGCAATGCCTGAATGTGTGTGGCACTATCTACAAGGGAGTTGTCTGGCACTATCTACAGAGGGTGTGTGTGGCACTATCTACAGGGGATGTGTGGCACTATCTACAAGGGGGGGGTTGGCACTATCTACAAGTGTGTCACTATCTACAAAGGGGGTAGCACTATCTACAGGGGGGGTGGCTTTACCTACATGGGGTTGTGTGTGGCACTAACAGGGATCACTGCGACATAATCTACAAGGGGAAGTGTGTGGCACTATCTGCTGGGTTGCACTATTGCACTATCTACATAGGCTGTATTTGGCACAATCTACAGGGCACTGTGGGGCACCATCTGGGGCACTGAGTGTGGCCCTATCTAGTTTTTACGCTACCCGTAGTGGTCAGCACATATCGCCTAGCCCTTTTTTTATTAGAACTTGTAATATAAAGGGCTCGGCTGGTGGATACGTGCAAACCAATACACGTTGCAAAAAAAATAGAGGGTATCGGGAGCCTGACAATAATAACTTGATATGAAAAGTATGCATTTGGAAACCCCTCTTTAAAAATCCTGTCTTTACCCCCGCTATCTATCTGGCACTAGTTAAATGCATCTAAAATGAAAAAACTTTGCAAATGGTCTTGCTTAAACATGTTCTACCGCTTTGTATCGACAGCTCTTATGTAGACCTATGTGTCTTCATAGTTAGGCTCTATTTTCACACTCAGCACAAATGGCAAACGTATCCATAGGGCCCCATCATACCAGTTTATGCCGTGTGTTCTTTTGGCAGGCGTTGGAGAGGTATGTATAGGCATACCTTTTTTACTGTCTGAAACAGTGTAGTCCACTATACTATTTAATGCAGAGGCATCCAGTAAAATACATTTACCACATTTTTTTTATAAAGGGATCATATGGGCGACGTATGCCACTGCATACTCTCAATAGATACCACTGATGGAAGGCTCAAATGCAGCGTTAATAGAGCCTAACAGACTACAAACAAACACTGTGTAGTCTGATCCTGCAGTCATACTATTTTCCATCCTTCCTCTACTTCTGGCTCATATACATTCAGTAGGTTAGCAAGAAGTAAGAAACAGATGGAAGAAATAGGCTGTGTCCGGTATTGCAGTTTTTCACTTGAATCGGGGTGAACTGCAATACCAGACATTGCCCTAGGACTAAAGTGGCGCTGTTTCTAGAAAAAAAAATCCCAGACCACCACTTCAAAGCCTACATAATGTCCTACTACAAGTAGACATTTCATCCCGCATGTATCAAACACCTGCAGTATGTTTTTATTATGGTTTAGTTCTTTTTTACAAGTAACACATAAGATTATCCCTAAATACCAAGACTGTCTGTTTCAACGCTGTGTCCATTGTTCTCTTTATAATGATATTGTCAGGCAAAAACAGGAAAATAGTTAAGAAAGCTTCACAAGCACCTTCTTCCTTTGTGCCTGTTTTTCAGTGAGAAGAAAATGACAGTATTGATTGTGTTTTCTAGGTATACATTACACAGTTCCTCCTTGTGTCATGCATCCTATGATTGTGATTTACTTTCATGAGTCATTGTTATGTCAAAGACTTCTTCCATGCCGACATCTGTTTTTCTGCAGTGTATGTAGTAATATCCAGGTAATACATGGTGTTTTCAAAGCTTTCCTTCGGCATCTTTATTGTGGTATGTTTATGTGTCGCCCACGTCTACTGTTGGAACACAATCTTTTATTTGTTTCCTGAAGCTTTTCATTCCCAATGGGAAGGTCGATGATCACGTATATGAACATAACAAGTTTATGATCTTAATACTGTGGTTCGGGAACCATCTGGCTATATTATCCGGCATTCATTCATGGTATTGGCATCCAATAATAAGAGCAACTATAATAATTGTTCTCGCCACAATGCCACTCTGTGGTGTCGCAGATGTTCTCCTCCTTAGTGTCCTTGTTGTTCCAGTGAGTAAGACTTATTTACATATACGCCTGTGTGTATTCAGAGAGATTATGAATTGAGCAGAGTAGCTTATCAAAAAATTACTTAATAACTATGTATATAAGATATAATAAAAGATATAGGGGACATTTATCAAAACTAATGCAAGGCAAAAGTGGAGTAGTTACCCATTGCAACCAATCAGATTCCACCTCTCATTTATCAGATGCCCAATAGGTCGATAGGTAGATGAGGCCCGGTTGAATGGGCACCACGATCACCAAACTTTACCCTTATGGACTTTTTCTTTTGGGGAGTTACTAATGATAAGGTATATTCAAGTAAACCACGCACGGTTGATAACATGAATCAGTTCATAAAAGAAGTATGGCAAGAAATGAGTGTGAGTATAAAAACCATATTACAGCAATGTGTAAATAGTGAGGGCGCCAATTTCAGCATATAAGAGATTGTACTTAATTGTTTTGTTATTCTGTAAAATACTATCTAAACGGTATACCTAATATTATTATTATTATTATTATTATTATTATTATTATTATTATACTTAACTATTATTTAAACTGTATACCTACTTAGATATATAAAAATCAAAAAATGTCAGCACAGTTCAGTGAAACAAAGGAAATGGACTTGGAATTATTCACCTCTGCAACATTTCAGCAAGCTTAATGGAGCCTTTCTCAAGCTCAAACTCTTATAGGTAAATAAAGTTCACTTCCTTTTTTCCCACTGAGTATATATATATATATATATGTATATATATATATATATATATATATATATATATATATATATATATATATATATATATATATATATATCTCAGTCCAAGCCCACATAAGACCGTTTTGAGACCTTATCAATTGAAAGCTTGTTTAGTGGGTATGCGTATACAGTGAAGGAAATAAGTATTTGATCCCTTGCTGATTTTGTAAGTTTGCCCACTGTCAAAGTCGTGAACAGTCTAGAATTTTTAGGCTAGGTTAATTTTACCAGTGAGAGATAGATTATATAAAAAAAAAAAAAGAAAATCACATAGTCAAAATTATATATATTTATTTGCATTGTGCACAGAGAAATAAGTATTTGATCCCCTACCAACCATTAAGAGTTCAGCCTCCTCCAGACCAGTTACACGCTCCAAATCAACTTGGTGCCTGCATTAAAGACAGCTCTTACATGGTCACCTGTATAAAAGACTCCTGTCCACAGACTGAATTAATCAGTCTGACTCTAACCTCTACAATATGGGCAAGACCAAAGAGCTTTCTAAGGATGTCAGGGACAAGATCATAGACCTACACAAGGCTGGAATGGGCTACAAAACCATAAGTAAGACGCTGGGTGAGAAGGAGACAACTGTTGGTGCAATAGTAAGAAAATGGAAGACATACAAAATGACTGTCAATCGACATCGATCTGGGGCTCCATGCAAAATCTCACCTCGTGGGGTATCCTTGATCCTGAGGAAGGTGAGAGCTCAGCCGAAAACTACACGGGGGGAACTTGTTAATGATCTCAAGGTAGCTGGGACCACAGTCACCAAGAAAACCATTGGTAACACATTACGCTATAATGGATTAAAATCCTGCAGTGCCCGCAAGGTCCCCCTGCTCAAGAAGGCACATGTATAGGCCCGTCTGAAGTTTGCAAATGAACATCTGGATGATTCTGAGAGTGATTGGGAGAAGGTGCTGTGGTCAGATGAGACAAAAATTGAGCTCTTTGGCATTAACTCAACTCGCCGTGTTTGGAGGAAGAGAAATGCTGCCTAAGACCCGAAGAACACCGTCCCCACTGTCAAGCATGGAGGTGGAAACATTATGTTTTGGGGGTGTTTCTCTGCTAAGGGCACAGGACTACTTCACTGCATCAATGGGAGAATGGATGGAGCGATGTACCGTCAAATCCTGAGTGTCAACCTCCTTCCCTCCACCAGGACATTAAAAATGGCTCGTGGCTGGGTCTTCCAGCACGACAATGACCCGAAACATACAGCCAAGGCAACAAAGGAGTGGCTCAAAAAGAAGCACATTAAGGTCACGGAGTGGCCTAGCCAGTCTCCAGACCTTAATCCCATCTAAAACTTATGGAGGGAGCTGAAGATCCGAGTTGCCATCGACAGCCTCGAAATCTTAATGATTTACAGATGATCTGCAAAGAGGAGTGGGCCAAAATTCCATCTAACATGTGTGCAAACCTCATCATCAACTACAAAAAACGTCTGACTCCTGTGCTTGCCAACAAGGGTTTTGCCACCAAGTATTAAGTCTTGTTTGCCAAAGGGATCAAATACTTATTTCCCTGTGCACAATGCAAATAAATATATATAATTTTGACGAGGTGATTTTCTTTTTTTTTTTTTTTCTATATAATCTGTCTCTCACTGGTAAAATTAACCTAGCCTAAAAATTCTAGACTGTTCATGTCTTTGACAGTGGGCAAACTTACAAAATCAGCAAGGGATCAAATACTTATTTCCTTCACTGTAACTTATTATATGAAGTAGCCTCTACTAGCCACGGTTGATGTACAAGGAATCCAACTCTTGTCCATAATTATGCAGGGAGAGCAATCTTTGTTATCTACTCTTTCGACAATTTACTGTCTTATAGTTCATATCCCTGAACTTCGAAGTTACAAAATGTATAAATCTGAGTTGTAGAAATAGAAAAATCTAGGAGACTCCTGTCTCTTGATCCTTCCATGTTATGTGCACCCACTATTAGGGCTCATTCAGACGAGCTGTGCTTTGAAATCACTCAGAGCGCACGGACCTATGCAATTCAATGGGGCTATTCAGACATGCGTTGTTTTTCACACAGCTAGCCGTCCATTGAAGTCTGTGGGTTTGTGAAAACCACGGACAGCACACGGACAACATCCATGTGCTGTCCGTGTTTCATGCATCAAATACATTAAAAAGCAGAGAAATAAAAAAAATGAAGAGCTTGCACGGACATGAAAAACGCATACCACACGCAAAGCACACTGATGCTAATATGCAATGCACACAAACAAAATTTTTTTGAAAAATGCTGCGTTTTTTATGCGCACAGATCGGACACGCTCGCCTGAATGGAGCCTGACTAGAACATTTTTCAACAATGAAGTAAATTGGTAGACTACAAAAATAAATAGTTTGGACTGAAATATACTGAACTCTCCCTGCGCTTGTGGCATTAAAAAATTCCCTAATATGTATTCTTTGCCTTTGTCAACCATATATGTTCTTTCCTAAGGGCCGTTTTACACCGGCCAATTCACAGAACGCTCATTCCCTATAATTGCCCTGTGTAACCAGGGCAACGATCAGCCGACATGATAGCGTAAACAGGGGGACGTGCTGCCGACATGATAGAAATGTATGGGAACGAGTGATCGGAGTAATGAGCGCTCGTCCCCATACATTACTGATAATAGCTCCTTGTGAAAATGGAGTGCGGATCAACGGCGTTCGTTTATACGACCCTTGTCGGGCCGTGTAATAAAACCCTAAAGAAATTCAATCTTCAACACTGGATCTCCTATTTGGCAATGACCCATAACTCAGTTACAATACCATACATGGAGTTCTATTCCGTTTTTATGAAAAACAAAAATATTATCATGTGTCTGCATCTTTCATTATCACTGTTCTCAAGACAAAAGAGTGCAGCTGAGACTAGAACAAAGGAGAATGCAGGGAAAGGGTACAGAGTTCATCAGGCAAGAATAGTATGAAAAGAGCCAAAACTGGAAAAGGAAGTCTAATTCTGTCAGAGTCCGGGGCAAAAAAGTTTTGGGAGAAATGTAAACAAATCAGGAAATCCTGGCACTCACTTCAGTTCCGATCTGGCACAACACACCGCTGTGTGCGAGAGCTGCTGTTTATGAATGAAGTCCAGATTAAATTATTCACTCTGTCCTGCCAGCAACACAGCTTTAAGGTTTCCTTTTGCCTATGGCGTATCAACTCAGACTTGAAAACGAAATACATATGCATGTTATTAACTGGAATATTCAAATGGAAATACAATGCTATCATAAATCTCCTTCTTTCTACATGAATTCCTTTCTCTTGCATGAAGCTGCGGGAAAACCATTGTATCACCATAATCTAGACATGAAAAGGGAAAGACTTTGCTTCAAAAACAGCAATGATGAGAAAACATGTTTTTCATGGAGTTGCAGGAGAACTGCTGGTCATAAAATGTAGGGGGCAGGGAGAAGTTATTGGTTGCTCAACTAATGATTAGACACAGGACTTCAAGGGCAAATTATATAGCACAAAAAGGAAAGATCTCTTCCAGATAAGTAAAAACAGCTCTAATAAAGAGGCATAAAAGATGCACTGTTTAGGCGAGGGGCTTTTCCACTCTTTAACCACTTGGTTCTATTCAGGACACCACTGAAGAAAGTGCAGTAAATCATTTGTACTTGCGAAACAAAATGTAATAACGAGACATATTGTATGTACTGATCAGTCTATTTCTATTCTTACTATTCGTAACATGTTGTTGGAATTTTCATACATTTGGAAATAACATAACTTATTGTCTATGCCTTCTACTCCATTTCTCAGCAATTGTTATTCATTGATGGTATTCTACGGTTTAAGTATACTACTGTAAAGATCTACACAGGTTACCATAGTCGGGATTCTGCAAAATGGGTTTAGTTGTGATATTGCATTTAAAATGCATTCCAGATGGAAACCATTAGCTAGGTTTCCCTCACCGTTGATATCAATGGTGAGGGAAACAGAAGCTGAGGTTCCCATTTGCCTTTCCGCTGAGGGGTTAACCCGACGGAAAACCTCCGATGGAACCCCTCAGCAGAAAGCGACGGTGCTGTGAACACAGCCTAACCCAAGCTAGAGGCAAAATAGTAAGGCTATGTCTCTGTAACGCTTATTCATTAATATGGGAGTTATAAAAACAGCTTAGCTAAGCAATCTCGGCTGTTTCCGTACTCCCAACCACCTAGTAACTCAGTGGCCAAGCCCAGTGACAGCTGGAAAAGGTAAGACACTCATCAGGGGGCCCTCTTCTAGAGATAGGTGCAGGTCCCAGAGATGGGACACACATCTATCAGACATTTAGGGTATATCCTGTGGATATGTCATAAGTGTCAGAGATGGGAATACTCCTTTATATTAATCCAAATATTTAATGTTTGCATAAATCTTAGTGCCTGAAAAGTGTGGCTGCACTTTTGTGTTTTTATTTACCTATTAGACAATTTCACATGTTGGCAGCCATGCCTGTTTTTAGGTATCCACTAGGGTTTATAAAGCCACTGACTATTGAGCACAGTATTTGTGGGGGCCAAATTGCTTATTACAACAGGAAACCTAATATTCACAAGAGTTGCCCTGGTTGCATTCACCCTCTTTTTCATTATAACAAATGAGATCTTGTCACAGCCCTTTGCCAACATTTAATGCAGTATATACATAATTGAATGAAAATGGCACCAAAACTTTCACTTGCTTGCTTTTCTTTAAACAAACTAAGTGTTTGGGCATCCAGTTGGCAAATTAAGTTTAATGTAGATAAATGTAAAGTTATGCACCTGGGTACGAACAACCTGCATGCATCATATGTCCCAGGGGGAGCTACACTGGGGGACTCCCTTGTTGAGAAGGATCGGGGTGTACTTGTAAATCATAAACTAAATAACGGCGTGCAATGTCAATCAGCTGCTTCAAAGGCCAGCAAGATATTGTCGTGTATTAAAAGAGGCATGGACGATTTTCAGACGTTTTTTAAGCCACTTGTTCTTTTCGCAGCGTGTTCGCGGCGTTTTTTACGGCTGTTTTTGGAGCTGTTTTTCTATAGAGTCTATAAAAAACGGCTCCAAAAACGGCTGAAGAAGTGACATGCACTTATTTTTCGCGGCTGTTTTTTTACGCGGCCGTTTTTCAAAACGGGCGCATAAAAAAGGGTCGGTCAGAACAGAACGCCGTTTTTCCCATTGAAATCAAAGGGCAGATGTTTGTAGGCGTTAGTTTTCAGTTTTTTGGGCGCGTTTACGGCTGTGCGAACATACCCTTACTCAGAATGAGCGGCATGCATGTCCTAATTGTTGGCTCTGTTTTCTTTCTACTACACATAGTGCTTGTACACACGTAACGGAATTGCTGCAGAAAATTTCTGCAGTAATTATGTTGAAAGTAGCAGACATTCCGCTGCGGAAAAACCGCACCATTTCCTTCGTTTTTTTACTGCAGAAAATTGTGCGTATTTTGCTACTATATTCTGCTGCGTATTTTCCTCCTGCAATTCCGGACTGGAAATACGCAGCAATTCCGCTACGTGTGGACAAACCCTTACAAGTAAGGTATTTGTTATGTAGAAATATCACTTCTACCAAAAGCATTGATTTATCAGGTTAATGATGTTGGACTGCTATTTTTTTGAACACTACTGTACATATGGATCAATGTAAGGGTATGTTCACACGTAGTCAACAAAAACGTCTGAAAATCTAGAGCTGTTTTCAAGGGAAAACAGACCCTGCTTTTCAGACGTTTTTTGACCAACTCGCATTTTTCGCTGCGTTTTTACGCCGTTTTCGCAGCGTTTTTTACGGCCGTTTTTGGAGCTGTTTTCATTGGAGTCTATGAGAAAACAGCTCCAAAAACGTCCAAAGAAGTGTCCTGCACTTCTTTTGACGAGGCTGTATTTTTACGCGTCGTCGTTTGACAGCTGTCAAACGACGACTCGTAAATAACAGGTCGTCTGCACAGTACGTCGGCAAACCCATTCAAATGAATGGGCAGATGTTTGCCGACGTATTGTAGCCCTATTTTCAGACGTAAAACGAGGCATAATACGCCTCGTATACGTCTGAAATTTGGCCGTGTGAACATACCCTAAGGGTAAATTCACATGCAGAAGGAAAAAAACGCCATGTGAATAGGGTGCAGTCATATATTTCTGGGAGTGAAAATCAGTTCAATTCATCTGAACGAAACTTGCAGAAATCCATACACCTGCTGCAGAAACAACTACATTCAGATGAATGGAATGATTTTCAGTCTCAGACAATTCTGTAACCTATCAACAGACCAAAAAGCAGCAAGGACCCAATACCCCAAATGCAAGCGTCATACATTTCCTATATGGTTAAATCCTAAATGCATCAATGAACATATATCCAAAAGAATTGATGCTACTAAAACCAAGAACATAGAAAATTGAAAAAAAATCTTTATTGAAATGACCAATAAAAGCGGAGTAACAATACAATAAAAAAAAGAATCCACAGACCTACAGAAAAACAGGAATAATTACGTCAGACCCAATTACTGCACGGACTTGCGTATTATGAATAGTACATAAATGCCAAGTGGCATGAATAGATGACTATATAGCGCAAAATTTGTCAGTGCATAAATAAGACCAAAAAAAATAATCTAGTATTGAACAGATACAAGGAGACATAATGTACCTATAATGAGTTAAGGAGTAACACTGGGAGCGCTCACCCCAAAGCGTCTTTTGCCGCTAAATGCCTTCGTCTGGGGGTGGCGCTGAATGCATACACTCAATATTTAAATAGGCACTAGCCAATGCTCATTGTCGATGTCCAGGTGATAGACGTACCCAATAAATAAGTTAATTTACTCACTGTTTATTTACCGATCACAGAGTGTGGCTGAGAACATGGCCGGTCTCCGGAAGCGGAGACCACGAGACGCCAGGGCGGAATTATGTAACCTTATCTTCCGCATGTGACTGCACCCAAAAGGACTTATTCACAACATATTTTCCTTCTGCTGGATGCATACGTTGAGACTCCTGACGTATAACGCCAATGGAAGGTGGCAACATATCATATAGTATAGCCATACAGTGGGATATGTCACTCAAACCCCCCTGGCTGAGCGCTACCTGAGGTGCTTTGCCCGGGGGAAGATATATGGACAGAGATTTCAGTAGCTTTGCGATGCAGGAGTCCCCAGCCAGAGCGATGGAAGCTCTCTGGCCAAGGACTCCGGCACTGGAACATAGTTACATGGTTACATAGCAAGTATGGTTGAAAAAAGACACATGTCCATCAAGTACAACCAAGGGATGGGAAAAGGGGAAGTAAAAAATTTCTACACATAGGAGCTAATGTTTTTTTGTTCTAGGAAATTATGTAAGCCTTCTTTAAAGCCATGTACTGTCCCTGCTGTGACCAGCTCCTGTGGTAGGCTATTCCATAGATTCACAGTTCTCACAGTAAAGAGGTCTTGTCGCTTCTGCAGGTTGAACCCTTTTTTCTCCAGACGTCGGGAGTGCCCCCTTGTTTTTTGAGGGGGTTTTACATGGAACAGGATTTAACCATATTTTTTGTATGTGCCATTAATATATATATATATAAGTTAATCATGTCCTTTAGTCGTCTCTTTTCAAGGCTAAATAGGTTTAGTTATTTTAATCTTTCCTCATAACTTAGATCTCATAGTATAGCCATACAGTGGGATACGTCACTCAAACCCCCCTTGCTGAGCGCTACCTGAAGTGCTGTGTCCGGGGAAGCTCTACAGAAAGAGATGTCAGGAGCTTTCAACTAAGGAGCATCCAGGCAGAGCATCGCAATCGCTTTTGCTTGGGACACCGGCACTGGAGAATCCCCTGACGTAATAAATATGTATATGCAACAAACAAAAAATATTTCATACCATAAGTAACACCAGAAATGTTTTATGTCCCTATTATAAAATTGATATCTTCAACTGTTGGCAGTGAACATATATCTACATGCCTCATAGTTTCTCTTTTTATTATAATGGTTGCATTCATTTTACAGGAAGGGCTGCTCAACTCAATTCATTATATAAGGAAGCAGGTGTCAAATATCTCATTTACATCTGGACCAGCAACAATACATTTGCACCTGTATTTCACTACTGGAAAGGGGGACTTTTAGTGGAAAATATAGCTCATTGTTTTTCATGTAAAAAAGAAAGCATGTTTTGTGAACAGCATAATACTGAATAATAATAAATCAGAAAATCGAATGCGAGTATCTTTATGTGTAGAAAAAATGGGGAATATCCTCCAGCTCACCTTGTCACAAGTAGGGTATGGTAGTCAGCGCACGGATCCTCGTGTCGGCACACGTAAGGGAAACAGCAGAAAAAGGGGAGTTGAAACCAGCGCTGAGAGTGCAAAATCTGTTAAAAACGGGAATCTTCTTCCAAGTTTTAATGTATCTTTGTTAAAAACAAAACAATGGACTACGAAAAAATAGTGGTGACGGGCAGGTAATGTCCAAGGTACAGAGAGTGATGAGGAGATAGGCGGTAGCCTACGCGTTTCAGACCCCTGCTGGGTCCTTAGTTAAGCCATGACTAAGGACCCAGCAGGGGTCTGAAACGCGTAGGCTACCGCCTATCTCCTCATCACTCTCTGTACCTTGGACATTACCTGCCCGTCACCACTATTTTTTCGTAGTCCATTGTTTTGTTTTTAACAAAGATACATTAAAACTTGGAAGAAGATTCCCGTTTTTAACAGGTTTTGCACTCTCAGCGCTGGTTTAAACTCCCCTTTTTCTGCTATCTTTATGTGTATACAAGGATGTGGCGGCCAAAGTGTGATATGTATTCAGAGGGGGTGAGGGCTTTGCATTTCTATCGTTGTCACTGACAAATAGAAAGTGAGAGTAATGTTAATTGCTAAATGTTTTTGGAGAACTATGTCAAGATGCCCAAAACTAGGGCAAGTCAATGTGGTACAAAGGAATTGACTGAATATACAAACATACCTACCAACTTTCAAGAATCGCAAAGAGTGAGAGCTATGGCAATTTTTTTTCCTTTTAAGCCACACCTCTAACCCCTCCATGCAGCCCACACAGTATCATGCTCCCATAGTGCCTCCCCACGTCCTATTGCCCCCATAGAACACCCACCCCACAAAGTATAGAGCCCCTATAGCTGCCCCTCACACAGTATAATGCCCGATAGTGCCTCCCACACAATATAATGCCAAATAGCTGCCCCCATACAGTATAATGCCCACACGGATGCCTTCATACAGTATATTGCCGACACAAATTCCCCCATACAGTATAATGACCCATAGCTGCCCATACAGCATAATACACCATAGCTGCCCCATACAGTATAATGCCCCATAGCTTCCCCATGCAGTATAATGCCCACACAGATACCCCCATACAGTATAATGTCCACAGAGATGCCCCATTTTGTATAATGCCCCCATAGCTGCCCCCATACAGTACAACACTCACACAGATGCCCTCATACAGTATAATGTCCACACAGATGCCCCCAGTGTAATGCCCCCATAGTTGCCCCATACAGTATAATGTGCCATAGCTGCCCTATACAGCATAATAACCTTATAGCTTCCCTATACAGTATAAAGCTCCCATAGCTGCCCCATACAGTTTAATGCCCACACAGCTGCCCCATACAGTATAATGCCCCCTTAGCTGCCACTATACAGTATTGTCTCCTTAGATTCCAGCATACAGTATAATGCCCCCTTAGCTGCCCCATACAGTATAATGACCCATAGATGCCCCATACAGTATAATGCTGTCTTAGCTGCCCCATACAGTATAATGCCCACTTAGCTGACCCTAGTGCCAGTGCCCACATATAAAGTGCCAGTGCCCACAAAGATAGAGCCACAGTACCCATGTAGATAGTGCTGCACAAAGAGCCCAAGTAGATAGCGCCACCGTGTCCCCTGTAGATAGTGCCCATATATTGCTGCAGTGCCCATGTAGATAGTGCCGCAACCCTCTTGAAGATAGCGCCACCCCCCTGTAGATAGTGCTACCCCCCTGTACATAGCGCCATTGCGGCTCCCTCTAGGAATGAAAGCCCCAGCCAGAGCGTCGGCCACGCTGTGGCCTGGGATTCCGCTCCAGGAGGAGCCCCTGATGACAATGTCCAAATATGGATAGTGGAACCACGGCCAAAGCGTCGGCAATGCTCTTGCTGGGGATTCCGCTCCAGGAGGAGCCAATGATGTCACTGTCCATATATGGACAGTGGCGTCAAGTGCTTTCCCAAGACAGAAATCTCCGGCCAGAGTGATTGCGTTGCTCTGGCTGGGGACATCATAATTCAAAGCCCAACAACCCTGTCCATATATGGATAGTGACGTCAGGGGTTCCCTCTAGGAGTTATCCCACTGCCTAGAACCCCAGTGATGAGCAGCAATGCACAGCAGAATTGTTCAATTTCCCTACAGCACCACCACAGAGGAAAATAAATTGCTTTTCCACTTTTTATTTTTTAAATATATTTATTTATAGTATAGGAAATCATACAGTTTTCTAATATACATGTGTTAGAAATTCCGATCACATGCCTTTCTCATAACAGTGCAGTAGGCCCTGGTCTCTTCACAGTAAAATGGTGTAGCCCACAGATTAGTCCTGTGTAATGCATCCACAGGCTAACTGAATAGGACTAAACATGGAGTAAGTAATACGAGATCCCCCACACACACATGTCATATGACCTACAAACACGCAAACATACACACATCATGTGACCCCTAGCATTCAGTTAGCAACAGGGTTACATGACATACATGTATTTCACCACAAAGAGGACACATCCATGGGTTAAGGACTAATGGTGGAATAATGAGGAGCAACTACTTCACTGTGTGTGTTTACTCTCTAGATTTATAAAATGGTTGCCTGTTTGTAGGGGATGTTGTCAAGTTGTTAATAAAGTTAAATATTTAAAAAAAGGAGACGGAGAAGAATGTAAGAGCTCCTCTTACACAGACGTTGACAGACATGATGATGAGACGTTGCTGTATGTAGAAATACTTTATACTGTACTCCTCTGTAAAATACTATTTACCTGCTATATACCTGGGGAGAGGAGCATGACTGACGCCATCTTTACTCCATTCCGTTATCCCATGGATGCATTACTATTGGCTAATCTGTGGGCTTTACCATGTTTGTTTGTTTTTGCACATAAGTCCATTGCACTGGTATAAGAAAGGTATGTCAGCAGAATTTCGAATTCATGTATATTACAAAACTGTATGATTTCCTTTTCTATAAATAAAAAAAATGTACCAAGTAAAAACCAGATAAATCCTTTAAGCAAACAAATATGCTGCAGAATTTTCCTGCTGTCGGCAGAAAGATACCTCCTCGCATTGACTTCAATGTGAGGTTCAGGCATAATCCGTCCGAAGATCGAGCAGGACACTTCTTTTTCCCGCTAGCTGAAAAAAATCAGAAAAAAAAGTGTCCGACTCCCAATGAAAAGAATGGAAGACGGAATTCCGCCGCAAATTTTCTCAGTGTGAACATACCCTGACACTGTTTCAATTGAGATCAACGCACGGACACAATACATCCGCCAGAAAGAGTTTATCTTTGTTTCCACTCTTTGCTCTGCCTTGCTGATGCAGGTCCAAAGAAAAGGGACTCTCCTGTAATAAAGTAGAAAGACATAAATAGGTTCTCTAAGCCAAACAACCTCTTCCATCCAAATACCATGAAGAGCTAAATGATCACTCTCATCTAATGCCACATTGACAGGAAAAGGACAGCGCCTTGCAGCAATACTTTCCACAGTAGGCACAATGCATAGTAATAAAAGAGATTGTGTGCCCATGCCAGTCTAGACTCTATAGTCCTATACTATGTTTCTGCAAGGAGAAGAGAAGTTTGCCCTATCTCAAGTAAAGAGTGAAACAAACAAATAAGGAAATACACTTGTATACGCCCCAGCTGTTTAAACCGTTGTTATTATTACCATGAATAGGTGGTTTCCAAATGAACATGTTACATATGATTTTGTATTTCCTTATAAATAATGTGACTTGTGATGTTTTTGTGTTTACAAAGTAAAGACGATTACAAAAATGAATCAGCACAAAATAATGCTGTGAAGCTTAATTTCCTCAATTTGTCTTTGGGAAATTCCCTTTACATCAGTGATTGGAAATGGACGATGGTTAGCATAATGGAACACATATTGTAGTAGTCATTGAGGACTTCCAGCTAATAACTTCATCAGCTGCCACTTCTAAACGTTTCAATTTTTAGATTTAACCCCTTTACGGCCCGAAAAACGTCCGAAAATAGGCAGTCTGAACATACCCTTATAAGACTAGTGACTTCCTATGTGGCAAAGGGGCATTTGGACCCCCTCAAACACCAGGGCGTGGGTGCGGCAGCCACTTCTGCACTCAATATAGTCAGACCCCTGTTATCAACAGTAATCAACCATTTGGCTTCCTGCTAGATATAACCCAATAGAATTTAGAAAGAAACACATATTGGAGGGTGGCAAATGGCCATTTTATAGCTTGGTAATTCAAGAATTCCGTCATACCTTTATGTCAATGTCAGAACATGTTTGAGATAATAAATACTACAAAGAAGGGGAAAAATTAAAGGATGAGCTGTGCAAAAAAATCAAAGTACAAATTAGCTATAATTTTCCTCACTTCCTTGAGTATAGGGCACGATTACAGGTTTGTCTCACTTGCTAAAAACAGGTAAAGATAAAAAAACATTGTATCCTTAGAAATAAATACAGCTTGTCTAAAATGGTGCTACTTGTTTTTATGATACCATCATGAAAATACACGTTTATTCATCTAACAGAGATATTTAATATTATTTGGTTATATTTAAGCTGAGATCACATATGCAAACACAATGCTTTCCACATTTCCACCAAACAAGAGCTACAGATTACGTTGCAGAATTGAAAGATTTTTTTTCTTCCAGTTTATTGTAAATAACGCTTAATCACTATATAAATGAAAAGTTGTAGACTTTTCTGATATACTTTTTACTTAAATTTCACACCATTTCCAAGATATTTATTTGCTGTCAGTGAATGGGAACCCTCTTGTGTACATTCAGAGGCAGCAAATCAGTACATACCATTGTCCTGTTTTAAGCTGAGATGTTGGTACAATTATTTTCTCTCTAGGCAATGCTCTGTGAGCTAAATACATCAGCAGCAGATGCACAAATCTCTCTAGTGATGTGCTACAATGTATCAATCTGGAGTCAATGCTGTTTAGCTCATAGAGCATTGCCTAGACTGGATACAATTGTATCCACTTCTCAGCTGAGGGCAGGACTAGATATGTAGTGGTTTGCTGCCAGTATTTATTCACAAAAACAAATATCTTAAAAATAGTAAAGCATTGAAACAAAAGTATATAAGAAAGTTTTATAAAAATTCATTTAGGCAGTGATTACGCTTTATTTACATAAAAATGGAAGACCCCTTTAATTAACATTGATTCTACATTCAGCAAATGTGAAATCTATTATCTCTGTAATATATCTTTGTTACTTTTTTAGTTGTTTTAATTTTTTTTCCATGTAACAAGTAATACATGAAAACCCCTCTCCAAACCTCCAAGGGGTTGTCTTCATGAGATAACCTCTGTAACATGTTAACACTAAATAAATGTATGAGGTACTCACAAGATAGTCAGACAGAGAGCGCAACTGCAGTGGATGTGATGAATGCAAGAAGCTATAGAGACAACTATTACAATCAATGTGCATAGAAATGAATATAGGGCATGGTAGTATGTGTGAGAACAACCACTCTAACCGTCCTTCCACGGCCCCCTTAGGGGCAACATGCTGACTCTTATTATGTAGCGCTTCTGGAAGTATCAGAATTTGAGCTATTCACCAGCTATTGCTTTTGATGCTAGATGTACCATCTGAAAAGTTTGGAGATTTGTGAAGAGAGCTGACAGGATATCGCAATGTCCACTGTTTAAGATGGCCAATATTTGCTATTACTCGCACATACAGATACACACAATCACCCACCTAGGTACAGGCAAGCACCCAACCAATCAGTCATCGAGACTGCTACCCATGAATTCACACCCCAACCATGGCTGCCAACCCTCTGAATATTCCAGGGTCCATAAAAAACCTCACATGGGTAGTCTCTTCCTCACCTAGACACCCATGCAGCAAATTAAGTAATTTCTTAACGTGGTTGCTCACTCAGCTGTCCACATGATCTGACCAAGTAGAGAAGCATTTTGACTAATAGGTTTGTGAGCCTCTGACTCTGTCCTATCAGCATGAAGCTGCTTCACACAGTGTGAGAGACTGAGGCTGGAGGGTAGGGGGATCACTTCAAATAGCCATATCTCTGGCTGTGGACCACCTAGAACAGTGGTTGAAAGAGGAGATTCTCATCAGGATCGCATTTCTAGCTGTGACACAACCCGAGGTATCACCAGTTGAAAATACAGTCGGGAATGTAAGCTGTATAATATATGATCACGCTGTGTTGCTGGGCGGGGAAGGGGGAGAAGCGGTATGATGGATGGACAGCGTCATACAGAAAACATTACATCGGCAAGAGTGAAAAGAAAAAGTCACCTCCTATTTGACCCTTAGAGCCAAATTAGCATATTTAGAAAAATACTCATAACTTTGCAAATAATAATTTATTTTTTTAAACAAATCACACTATAGTTATAAGCATCATAGCGCCTATTAGAAAAGTTAGGAGATAGGGAATTGATAAACTAGTGACAGATCCTCTTTAAGCCCTTCCTAACATTTTTCGTATGGATACATCATGGAAAGCCAGTGCTTCCCACATTTTGCCGTATCCAAGCTGAGTCGGTGCCATCATCGCCGGATGTCAGCGGTGTATTACAGCTGACATCCGGCTGTAATGGCGAGAACCGAAATCAGCTTCAATTCCCACCATTAACCCCTTAAATACAGCGGTCAAAAGCGATCACTGCGTTTGCAGCTCATCGCACCCCAGCATTGAAATTGGGGTTCCAGTGGCTGCAATGGAAACCTGAGGCCTAATAGCGGCCTCCCGGTCTGCTTAGCACAGAAGCTGTTCAAGATGGAGGAGCTGAGCCGGCGTCATCAGCAGTGGATGTCAGCTGCATGTGACAGCTGACATCCACCTGTAATGGCAGGAACCGAAGCTAGCTCTGATCCCTGCCATTAACCCCTTAGATGCAGCGATAGAAAGCGATCGCTGTATCTTAGACCTTGCTACCAGATTGGCAGCTCTGCCCTGCAATTGCACGGCTGCCGACTGATGCTATGGCAACAGCAGGCCTAATAATGGCCTTCTGTTCTGCCATTACGGAGGCTGGTCAGGCCCCGACGGGAGGCGAAGCCTAATCGGCTTGCTGTCAGTGAATGACTGACTGATCTAATACATTGCACTACATAGAGGAGCATACTAGCCAATAATAAAAGAAAATAAACTTTATTGGACATATAGAAACATATATAAGAGATAAAAAGGTACAGAGCTGGACATGAAGACTCTGAATAATTTCACTGTAGCACAACTAACAAGACTCTCTCTATATTACAGATATAGGGTAGTGTACAACACATGAACTAGGGTGGATGGACTGATGTTATCATGAAGCAAGTCAATTTACACCAACACTATAGGACAGCAATATAATAGCTATGCTCGTAAAGGTAAGTGTCATGAAAACAGGTAATGTA
Source organism: Rhinoderma darwinii (assembly GCF_050947455.1). Taxonomy (NCBI): domain Eukaryota; kingdom Metazoa; phylum Chordata; class Amphibia; order Anura; family Rhinodermatidae; genus Rhinoderma; species Rhinoderma darwinii. The sequence continues at coordinate 225,773,109 of NC_134690.1, read as the reverse complement.
AGACCTACAAGCAACGCAACAATCTAGAAACAATACACAGACCATCAGTCATATAAGATAAGTAAGTATGAGGACTGCAACCTAAGTAGGCCAAAAGTCCACCCACTCATACGATAACTTACCCATAGTAGACGATAACTTAGAGAGTCAGGCTAGTGTGAGACGAAACCCCAACGCGCGTTTCGCGATGTGCTTCCTCAAGGGGTGTGAAGTGTCTAAAGAGGTAACGAGTATAAATAGAGCAAGCCCCAGGTGAATTGAATGTGACTCAGTCCAAGTAGATTCCGGCGCACGTCATCTGCCGAGACCGGAAGTGAGGCATGCCCCACTTCCAGCCCCCAGCGCTGGAGCGCACACCGAGGATCCCCGACGCGTACAGGAATCCCAGGCATGCGCAGTGCGCTACAGGGGGCAAGGAAGGGGGACGGCCACAGACCAGCGTCGCGCAGACGACGGGCGCTCCTGATTGGACAGAGAACACCGAAGGAGAAGGAAGGTATGTATCGATGTCCCACTACTTAAAAGTCAGCAGTATCAAAATCTCTCTAGTGCAATCAGGAACTACGATAAGTTTAAAAAACAAAAAAAAACAAATGTCAAATGAACGCTGTTACATGTACAGTATCAAAGACTCAATAAGAAAAGAGATATATATTAACCCCACAGACCTATTAATAATGGTGAAGATATATAGCTAAATGTGAATTCATAAGATCCACGACATATTGGACATATGAGGGAAAGTAATATTAAAACCATAAGGGGTGATTGAATTAAAAAGTGCAGTGAATTGCATACACCCATGGATGACATTACAGACATATAAAATCCATGAGATTATATAAATTTAAATGTATTAACAAAAAACGGAATTATCGATCCAAGAAGGATAGAAAAGAAAAGAAAAAACCTTGTGATGACAGATTATACACAAATATAAACAATATAAAGAAATATTATAAATATAAATATGCTACAAAAAGCAGAAAAAAATAATAATTAAATATATGAGCCATTGTATATAACATGCACTATGCAAACAAAGATAATGTTGGAAAAAGGACATGTAGTAAAAGAGATTATTTGATCCCCAACAAAGGTGGGGCTACGGATAGCCAGGAGTTCTTCTCCCTCCGTGTTCCAAAATAAATGCAAATCAGGAAGGACGAGTTCTCATCACAGGGAGCTGTCAGAACTATGGTATAGCGAGTACCTATATGATTAAGAAAAACAGACACAAACAATTAAAATCCAAGTTAAAAACCAGTGGAAGTGGGAGATTCTAAAGAAAAGAGGTGAAATTGAGTTGTTCGTTAAGACCGACGGGTGTCATGGATCCCAATTTAACAATCCACATACACTCCTTTTGGGCTAGAACCTTCCTCAGATTACCCCCTCTGATGCCGCAATGTACACGTTCAATACCACGGATCATCAAAGAGACAGGATTGCAATTGTGGTATTGTTTAAAGTGTCTAGGCAGCGTTTTAAGCTGTCCAAGATCACTTATTGTTTTCGCACCAGAGATGTCACGAACGTGTTCCCTGGTACGAATCTTCAGCTGCCTAGAAGTCAAGCCAACGTAGATCTTTGGACATGCACATAGTGCATAGTACACTACATATGTAGAGCTACAGGAGATGTACTCCCTGATTTTAAAAGTTCTTAATCCATCAGCTGTTGAAAAGTCTTTGGCTCTACTAATATTAGGGCACGCCACGCATCCACCACATGGATAGCATCCAATAGTGGGTTCACGTGGACCGAAGGGATTAGTATGTTGGGGCACATAGTGACTCCTAGTAAGAAGATCCTTAAGATTTTTACTCCTTTTGGCCGTCATCGTGGGTTTTAGGGGGAGACATTGTGCTAGGCTCGGTTCTGATCTAAGGATCGACCAGTGATGTCCAAGGATTGACCTTATTTGGTCCCATTGACTATTGTAAGTAGTAATGAAACGTACATTATTGTCTACAGGTCGATGTGTTTTAGTTCTTAAGAGGTCACATCGCGGTGTTCTCCTGGCCCTGTTGTACCCTGATTTAATGAGACGTGTACTGTACCCTCTGTCAGTGAATCTAGATTTTAATTCGTCTGATTGGCGCTCGAAAAGTCTGTCTGTGGAGCAGATCCGCTTCATCCTGAGAAACTGCCCAACCGGGATAGCTTTAACTGTTGGACGTGTGTGAAAAGATGATGCATGCAGGAGAGAGTTGACTGATGTGGATTTACGGTGAACATCCGTCTGGAGAAATCCATCGCAGTCAGCGAAAATCTGAACATCCAAAAAGTCTATTTGTTGTTTATGGAATTTATATGTCAATTTGATGTTATACGGGTTCAGATTAAGCTGCTGCATGAACCCAGTCAATTCACTCTCCGACCCCTGCCAGATAAACAAAACGTCATCTATATATCGCAGCCAACACTGCACATGTTCAGCGGCCTGGGCGCCACCCCCCAGGAAAACCTGCCTCTCCCAAAGACCGAGAAACAGGTTTGCATAGGATGGCGCGCAGGCCACGCCCATGGCAGTGCCGGTAGTCTGCAGATAATAGTGATCCTTAAAGACGAAAAAATTGTGGGTCAAAATATATTGCAACAATTCTAAAATAAGATCACACATTTCTCCATCCCGGTTGCCAGTCCCCAGGAAGAAGCGGACCGCCTCCATTCCATCACAATGCCGTATACAAGTATAGAGGGACTCAACGTCTGCCGTGACCAAAAGCATATCAGGTTCAATTTGGATACCATCTAATCTCCCCAGGACTTCCGTCGTGTCTCTGACATATGAGGGTAGGTCAGTGACCAATGGTTTGAGATAGAAGTCAACGAATTTACAGATAGGGTCACAAAGACCTCCCATGCCCGACACGATCGGACGTCCTGGGGGATCCACAAGATTCTTGTGTACTTTGGGTAACAGATAGAGCGTTGGTATCTTGGGATCATCCGTTAAGAGTCCCTCATGGATTTTTTTAGGAATAAGTCCCTTTTCCAAAGCTCTATCAAGAATCTTGGCTAATTCCAGTGAAAAAGAGGATAAAGGGCTATGTGTTAATTTAGCATACGTGTTCTTATCCCGCAATTGTTTAAAGGCCTCCCTTTCATATTTGGCCACAGGCCAGACCACGATGTTCCCCCCCTTGTCTGCTGGTTTAATGACAACGTCACTCAACAGTTGTAATTCACTCAGTGCTTTCCTTTGACGAGAAGTGAGGTTATCGCCCTCCCTTCGGGTAGATAGATGTTTGAACTCATCTATAACCAATTTGGTGAAAATCTCAACTTGGGGGCACAGAGACAAAGGGGGGAACCTCGTGGATCTGGGAAGAATAGACGTGGGGAAAGGGGCTGTTACCTCAGTAGTCTGTTCGCGTAAAAGCTCCTCAAGAGCCTGTAGGGCCTCTCTCTCCATTTCAGAAGTTGCAACAAAATTGTCACCACTCCCACTGTGAAGTTTTTTTAGAATCAATTTACGGGAAAATAAATGGAGATCCTTCAGCGCTGTAAAGAAATTGAAATGATTAGTGGGTGAAAAGGTCAACCCTTTACTGAGGACTTCACATTGGGCATCACTTCCGGTCTCGGCAGATGACGTGCGCCGGAATCTACTTGGACTGAGTCACATTCAATTCACCTGGGGCTTGCTCTATTTATACTCGTTACCTCTTTAGACACTTCACACCCCTTGAGGAAGCACATCGCGAAACGCGCGTTGGGGTTTCGTCTCACACTAGCCTGACTCTCTAAGTTATCGTCTACTATGGGCAAGTTATCGTATGAGTGGGTGGACTTTTGGCCTACTTAGGTTGCAGTCCTCATACTTACTTATCTTATATGACTGATGGTCTGTGTATTGTTTCTAGATTGTTGCGTTGCTTGTAGTTCTTACATTACCTGTTTTCATGACACTTACCTTTACGAGCATAGCTATTATATTGCTGTCCTATAGTGTTGGTGTAAATTGACTTGCTTCATGATAACATCAGTCCATCCACCCTAGTTCATGTGTTGTACACTACCCTATATCTGTAATATAGAGAGAGTCTTGTTAGTTGTGCTACAGTGAAATTATTCAGAGTCTTCATGTCCAGCTCTGTACCTTTTTATCTCTTATATATGTTTCTATATGTCCAATAAAGTTTATTTTCTTTTATTATTGGCTAGTATGCTCCTTTGTGTCTTTAGTGTCTATCATTATATATGGGAGTTGCCTCCTTTCTATACCAGGGTAGTATGCTATACCGCAAGCATCTAGCCCCACACGTGCTGTATGAGTTGTTTTGTTTATTCATAATTGCACTACATAGGTAGTGCAATGTATTAGAGAGAAAAAAAATCAGACAGTTGTAAAAAAAAGTGTAAAAAAAAAAAGTGAAAGAAAAGTTTTAAAAGCTTCAAGTTATAAAAAAAAATACAATCGCCCTTTTACTTTATTAAGTCCTTCATTATTTAAATAATAAATAAACCATACATATTTGGTGTCGCCGCGACCGTAACGGCCTGAACTATAAAAATATTATGTTATTTATTTTACGCGGTGAACGGCGTAAAAAAAAAAGGAAAAACGATACCAGAATTTCTGTTTTTTGGTCACATTGCCCTACAAATATTGGAATAAAAGTGATCAAAAAGTCACATGTATCCAAAAATGGTACCTATAAAAACTATAGCTCATTTCGCAAAAAAACAAGCTCTCATACACCTCCGTCAACGAAAAAATTAAAACGTTATGGTTCTCACAACTTGGCGACAGAAAAAATACATTCTACAAAAGTACATTCAAATTTTATCGTGCAAAAAGTTGTAAAACATAAAAAAGTGCTATTAATTTGGTAACACCAGAACTAACCCACAGAATACAGCTAACATGTAATTTATAACGCATGGTGAACGCTGTATAAAAAAAACTAAGAAACAATGCCAGAATTGCAGTTTTTTGTATCCAAAATGGTACCAATAATAACTACAGCTTGTCCTGCAAAACAACAGCCCTCATACCATTACGTCTATCAAAAATAAAATTAGTTAAGGCTCCAATAAGTCAAGAAATAAAAAATATGCAGTTGTGCAGGCCCGAGGGGAACATTTCTGCCCGTATTATACCAGGTCAACACTTCCCAGCAAAATTCCCCAAACTGCAAAGGTGCGGATTGTGGACCAAATGTGGGATAAGGAAGGACATTTATCAGTGCGACACCGGCCTGTGCAGAAAGGATTGTGTCACAGCGTAACACACATCTATGGATTATTTTATTGTTTTTTTTTACCTCATTATTAGAGATGAGCGAACTTATGAAAAGTTCGGTTCGGCAGGTTCGCCGAATTTCATGAAAAAGTTCGATTCGGACCGAACTAGTTCTGACCGAACCTGTAATACAAGAAAGCCCCTAAACATCGTGTATAACACTGTTTAAAAGCCCTAGAAGCCCTGTATAACATTCTTAGGTCACCCATGAGTGTATCCAAGTACTTTTAAGCTGTCTTTAAGGCAAAGTTAGTGTCAAAGTTACGCCAACATGTATGGCTATAGGAAAACGGATGGGACACGGTGATAACTAACAGAAACCACTGCACTTGTGCATGTTGTATGCTTAATGCATTGTTAAAAAAGGTACAAAAATTAACCATTTTTGGCGGCAGATGCCTGCCAGGGTTCATACATATAAGGTGGTAAAAGAAGAAGCAATGGCTTTTGACAAGCCCTCAAAAAATTTACCCTTTATGGTGGCAGATGCCTGCCGGGGTTCATCCATACATGGATGTAAAAGCAACAAGCAATGGCTTTTCAGAAGCCCTCCAAAAATTGACTCTTTTTATTGGCAGATGCCTGCCGGGGTTCTACCATACATGGATGTAAAAGCAACAAGCAATGGCTTTTCACAAGCCCTCCAAAAATTGACCCTTTTTTTTGGCAGATGCCTGCCGGGGTTCTTCCATACATGGATGTAAAAGCAACAAGCAATGGCTTTTCACAAGCCCTCCAAAAATTTACCCTTTTTTTTGGCAGATGCCTGCCGGGGTTCTTCCATACATGGATGTAAAAGCAACAAGCAATGGCTTTTCACAAGCCCTCCAAAAATTGACCCTTTTTATTGGCAGATGCCTGCCGGGGTTCTACCATGCATGGATGTAAAAGCAACAAGCAATGGCTTTTCACAAGCCCTCCAAAAATTTACCCCTTTTATTCGCAGATGCCTGCCGGGGTTCTTCCATACATGGATGTAAAAGCAACAAGCAATGGCTTTTCACAAGCCCTCCAAAAATTTACCCTTTTTATTGGCAGATGCCTGCCGGGGTTCTTCCATACATGGATGTAAAAGCAACAAGCAATGGCTTTTCACAAGCCCTCCAAAAATTGACCCTTTTTATTGGCAGATGCCTGCCGGGGTTCTTCCATACATGGATGTAAAAGCAACAAGCAATGGCTTTTCACAAGCCCTCCAAAAATTGCCCCTTTTTTTTGGCAGATGCCTGCCGGGGTTCTTCCATACATGGATGTAAAAGCAACAAGCAATGGCTTTTCACAAGCCCTCCAAAAATTGACCCTTTTTATTGGCAGATGACTGGACAGTCACAGGACAAAGCCCTGTGGTGGGGCAGGCCTCAGGCCTGCTTGTAGCAGACGGCAGTGGAGGTGTATTGGTGGTAGAGGTAGCCAAAACAGACAGCAAGGGTGGTAGTAGTAGTAGCAGCACATTAAAAAAAGTGACTGGACGACAGTCACAGGACAAAGCCCTGTGGTGGGGCAGGCCTGCTTGTAGCAGACGGGTGGCAGTGGAGGTGTATTGGTGGTAGTAGAGGTAGCCAACGGACAGCAAGGGTGGTAGTAGTAGTAGCAGTAGCAGCACATTAATAAAAGAGACTGGACAGTCACAGGACAAAGCCCTGTGGTGGGGCAGGCCTCAGGCCTGCTTGTAGCAGACGGCAGTGGAGGTGTATTGGTGGTAGAGGTAGCCAACACAGACAGCAAGCGTGGTAGTAGTAGTAGCAGCACATTAAAAAAAGAGGCTGGACAGTCACAGGACAAAGCCCTCTGGTGGGGCAGGCCTCAGGCCTGCTTGTAGCAGACGGCAGTGGAGGTATATTGGTGGTAGAGGTAGCCAACACAGACAGCAAGGGTGGTATTAGTAGTAGCAGCACATTAAAAAAAGAGACTGGACAGTCACAGGACAAAGCCCTGTGGTGGGGCAGGCCTCAGGCCTGCTTGTAGCAGACGGACGGCAGTGGAGGTGTATTGGTGGTAGTAGAGGTAGCCAACGGACAGCAAGGGTGGTAGTAGTAGTAGTAGCAGCACATTAAAAAAAGAGACTGGACAATCACAGGACAAAGCCCTGTGGTGGGGCAGGCCTGCTTGTAGCAGACGGCACTGGGGTGGATTGGTGGTAGAAGTAGTAGCAGCACCAACAGCAGCACGTTAAAAAAAGAGTGGACAGGACAGAATCCCGTAGTAGCAGGCGGCAGTAGCAGGTGAAAGTAGCAGGCGGCAGCGGCAGCAGCAGCAGCAATGTCAGATCTAATCAGTGGCATCAGGCACAGGGGTTTTAAAATCCTCACCGATCCACGCTTGATTCATTTTCAGAAACTTGAGATTTTCCAAGCTGTTGGCGGACTATCTTGTTCGCTTAGGGGTGACGAAGCCCCCTGCCGCGCTGAATACCCTCTCTGACGCTACACTGGAGGGTGGACAAGACAGTACACCCATGGCAAACTGGGCCAGTTCTTGCCAATGATCCAATCTGCTGACCCAGAAGTCCATGGGGTCTGGGATCAGCATTTCTGACGGAGAAAGGGCACAGTCCAGGTACGAGTGAACCTGGTTGTTTAGGTGCTGCACCTGGTGATGGTGAACATCCCTTTGGTGACTACGATGTGTGTCAGGTCGGGGTATTGGATGTAAAAATGTTGTCATCATATTTTCCAAACTGAATTGGCTGCTGCTACTGCTGCTGCCGCGGCTGCTGCCGCCGCTGCTGCCTATTGCAGAGATAGCTCTGCCAGAGGCGGTGGAACGATGAGACAGTGGGGAGCGGAGAGTGGCCCCCCGGTCAGACATGCTTGCAGCAGGTGTTTGCCGCTTGAAAGCCGTGACAAGCTGGCTGCATAGCTTCTCTCGATAATAAGCCAATTGTGCCTCCCTCTCGGAAGGCGCAAAAAACTCCCCCATTCTGGCTTTATACCGAGGGTCTAAAAGTGTGGCTATCCAGTACTCATCTCTTTGCTTCTGGCCAGCGTTTCAGAGGGCCCGGTTGGTTCCATCTCCGCCCCATACTGCCATGGTTGTCCATCATCAAGGTCGTCGTCAGACTCGTCATCACCACCATCACTGTCATGTTGTGCGGCTGCCTCGTCCCCTATCCCTTCCTGTGATTCCATCTCCAAATCCAGCTCCTCTTCAGGTCCTGTTTCCTCATCCTCATCCTCCTCCTCCTCCTCAACATCCATAGCCAGATGTGATCCTTCCTCCATCCTTTGCTGAATCATCGCTGTGAGCGTTTGCTCCATAATGAATATCAGCGGCATAACATCATTCATTCCGCTAGCGTCACGGCTCACAAATCGTGTGGCCTCTTCAAAGGGCCTCAAAACGCGACATGCGTCTCTAACCAGCTGCCAGTGCCTGAGCTCGAAATTACACTGGCTCCAAACGCTGCCCGTCTGCTGCATCAGGAAATCATTCACGGATTTCCGCTGTTCGTACAGACGGTCCAACATGTGCAGGGTGGAATTCCAGCGTGTTGGAATGTCGCAAATCAGGCTGTGTTCTGGGAGATTGTTTTGACGCTGCAAGTCCAGGAGGGCGTGCTTAAATGCATACGAACGTCTAAAGCGAACGCAAACCCTCCTGGACATGGCCAGCACACCCTTCAAACCAACATATGACTTTAAGAAGCGTGTTATGACCAGATTGATCACATGTGCCATGCAAGGAGCGTGTGTCAGGTGACCTAGACGCAGTGCAGCCACAACGTTCTTGCCATTATCAGAGACAACATTGCCCAGTGTGAGTTTCAGAGGAGACAGCCAGCGTGCGATTTCCTCCTTGATGCACAGCAGCAGCTCCTGCCCTGTGTGGCTTTTCTCGCCCAGGCTCAGCAGGTGTAAGACAGCGTTGTGGTGCTTCACCTTGCACCTATGAAAAGAGGAGGGACGAGGAGTGGAAGATACGCTGTGTCCTGTCGGGGACGGGAAGACCTCCAAGGAGGAAGGCAAGGAGGAGGAGGAGGAGTAGGAGGAGGATGGTAGGCACCTGGTGTCCGGAGTTGAACCAGAAAGATACAAGCGTGGAGGTGGTAATGCCTGGCATTGCTGCGGTGGTGCATCGGACTGCAAAATATTGACCCAGTGGGCCGTGAAAGACATGTACTGTCCCTGCCCATAGTTGCTGCTCCACGTGTCGACGGTGGCATGTACCCTGCTGCACACGGATAATTGCAAGGACTGGCACACCTTTTCCTCCACATGCTTGTGCATGGCAGGGACAGCTGTTTTGGAGAAGTAATGTCGGCTAGGTATTCGCCACCTAGGCTTAGCGCACGCCATCAATTGCTTGAAGCCGGCGGAGTCGACCAGGTGGTACGGCAGCGACTGCACCACCAACAACTTAGCCAGGTGTGAATTAATCAGCACGACAAGCTGATGACTGGGTATATATTGTTGCTTATTGGACAACGATTCCGTAATGGATAACTGACGGGACGTAGGAGGAGCACTAGATGACAGTGATGATGATGATGACAACGACATGGTGGATAAGGCCTGGCTACTACTTAGATGACAGGGACTCGGAGCAGCAGCAGCAGCGGAAGAGGGGTCTTCATTAGATGTACATGATGGTGGGGCATTTTGATTGTCCCACATGGCCTTGTGATGTCGTTCCATGTGTTTACGTAGAGCAGTAGTTCCTACATTGCTGCCCTGCCCACGCCTTACTTTCTGCTTGCAGATACGGCACTGTGCCATGTTTTCGTCCTCCGGGAAGGTACAGAAAAATTGCCACACGGCAGAGTACCGTAAAGAGGTAGTACCACGTCCACCACCACCACCACCGCCACAACCACCCAAGGTTGCCCCTTGTCTGGCAGGCTTTTTTCGGGAGCCTACACCAGCATCTGTGTCGCCGTCAACGGCTCCTGAGCTGACCCTACCGCTGCAACGTTTTGCAGATTGACTTCTGCCCCTACCTCGGCTTGGCTGTTTATCACGTCCAGTGCCGCCACTACTACCCTCCTCCTCTGACGCCGTCATCACCTCGTCACCTGGTTCCCACGTCCTGTCTAAAACAACATCATCATCATAGCCTTCCTCATCATCCCCGCCACTTCTGTCACTGTGTTGTGAATGTGATGTGACATCATGGCGGGCTCCATGCCCCCCCTCATTACTGCGTCTGCCACCACGGCTACCACCACCAACACCCCCACTACCGCAGCTATGCGTCTCGGTCACCGCTTCCACCTACACCACCGCCGCAACACACTCCGTTGGCTGACTCGCGGAAAACAAATCATCATCATCATCATCATCATCACTATGTTGTTCAGTATCTTCCTTCGCACCCGAGGAGATGTCTCTTAGGACTCTCAGGAAAGATGGCTTCCCGCTAGGAAGGGGGAGCGAAGACATAGATGATGGAATGGAAACGCTAGAAATACCTATATTACTACTGTCACCGTGCCAAGGAACTGTAGAGGATCTGGAATCCAACGAAACCTGGCTTGAAGCCAGATCGTCAGAGACTTCCTGCTGAGATGACCGCGAGCCAGCCAACCAGTCCACAATGGCCGTATTGTCTAAAGTAAGCCGCCCACCGGAGGAGATGGACAAGTCTGGCTTGCTGATACTACTACCAGCAGGCACATGGCAGCTGCTACTAGTGGAACTGGGCACATATCTTGTGCCACAAATGCTGGTACTAGGTGTGGCACCAACAGATCCAACATTTGGACTGGAAGAGGAGACGGCATGGGTGTTTTTTCCTCTACCCCGTCCTTTCACAACCTTTTTTTTCCCAGACATTTCAGAGCCCCTTCTAAAAGCGTATTCACACACTGACACTGGCTTGGCAAATGGCAATGAATGAGAATTTCAATCAGCCTCGCTGCAGTGCACTCAGGGAATGCTGGGCCTTGTAGTACTACTAGGCTGCCTGTATCGCAAGTTGGATTGTTATTCCTGTTAACGGCCAGGGATGAGCCCCTTCTAAAAGCGTATTCACACACTGACACTGGCATGGCAAATGGCAATGAATGAGAATTTCAATCAGCCTCGCTGCAGTGCACTCAGGGAATGCTGGGCCTTGTAGTACTACTAGGCTGCCTGTATCGCAAGTTGGATTGTTATTCCTGTTAACGGCCAGGGATGAGCCCCTTCTAAAAGCGTATTCACACACTGACACTGGCTTGGCAAATGGCAATGAATGAGAATTTCAATCAGCCTCGCTGCAGTGCACTCAGGGAATGCTGGGCGTTGTAGTACTACTAGGCTGCCTGTATCGCAAGTTGGATTGTTATTCCTGTTAACGGCCGGGGATGAGCCCCTTCTAAAAGCGTATTCACACACTGACACTGGCTTGGCAAATGGCAATGAATGGGAGTTTCAATCAGCCTCGCTGCAGTGCACTCAGGGAATGCTGGGCCTTGTAGTACTACTAGGCTGCCTGTATCCCAAGTTGGATTGTTTGTTATGTTAACGGCCGGGGATGAGCCCCTTCTAAAAGCGTATTCACACACTGACACTGGCTTGGCAAATGGCAATGAATGAGAATTTCAATCAGCCTCGCTGCAGTGCACTCAGGGAATGCTGGGCCTTGTAGTACTACTAGGCTGCCTGTATCGCAAGTTGGATTGTTATTCCTGTTAACGGCCAGGAATGAGCCCCTTCTAAAAGCGTATTCACACACTGACACTGGCTTGGCAAATGGCAATGAATGAGAATTTCAATCAGCCTCGCTGCAGTGCACTCAGGGAATGCTGGGCCTTGTAGTACTACTAGGCTGCCTGTATCGCAAGTTGGATTGTTATTCCTGTTAACGGCCAGGGATGAGCCCCTTCTAAAAGCGTATTCACACACTGACACTGGCTTGGCAAATGGCAATGAATGAGAATTTCAATCAGCCTCGCTGCAGTGCACTCAGGGAATGCTGGGCGTTGTAGTACTACTAGGCTGCCTGTATCGCAAGTTGGATTGTTATTCCTGTTAACGGCCGGGGATGAGCCCCTTCTAAAAGCGTATTCACACACGGACACTGGCTTGGCAAATGGCAATGAATGGGAATTTCAATCAGCCTCGCTGCAGTGCACTCAGGGAATGCTGGGCCTTGTAGTACTACTAGGCTGCCTGTATCGCAAGTTGGATTGTTATTCCTGTTAACAGCCAGGGATGAGCCCCTTCTAAAAGCGTATTCACACACTGACACTGGCTTGGCAAATGGCAATGAATGGGAGTTTCAATCAGCCTCGCTGCAGTGCACTCAGGGAATGCTGGGCCTTGTAGTACTACTAGGCTGCCTGTATCGCAAGTTGGATTGTTATTCCTGTTAACGGCCAGGGATGAGCCCCTTCTAAAAGCGTATTCACACACTGACACTGCCTTGGCAAATGGCAATGAATGAGAATTTCAATCAGCCTCGCTGCAGTGCACTCAGGGAATGCTGGGCCTTGTAGTACTACTAGGCTGCCTGTATCGCAAGTTGGATTGTTATTCCTGTTAACGGCCAGGGATGAGCCCCTTCTAAAAGCGTATTCACACACTGACACTGGCTTGGCAAATGGCAATGAATGAGAATTTCAATCAGCCTCGCTGCAGTGCACTCAGGGAATGCTGGGCCTTGTAGTACTACTAGGCTACCTGTATCCCAAGTTGGATTGTTTGTTATGTTAACGGCCGGGGATGAGCCCCTTCTAAAAGCGTATTCACACACTGACACTGGCTTGGCAAATGGCAATGAATGAGAATTTCAATCAGCCTCGCTGCAGTGCACTCAGGGAATGCTGGGCCTTGTAGTACTACTAGGCTGCCTGTATCGCAAGTTGGATTGTTATTCCTGTTAACGGCCAGGAATGAGCCCCTTCTAAAAGCGTATTCACACACTGACACTGGCTTGGCAAATGGCAATGAATGAGAATTTCAATCAGCCTCGCTGCAGTGCACTCAGGGAATGCTGGGCCTTGTAGTACTACTAGGCTGCCTGTATCGCAAGTTGGGTTGTTATTCCTGTTAACGGCCAGGAATGAGCCCCTTCTAAAAGCGTATTCACACACTGACACTGGCTTGGCAAATGGCAATGAATGAGAATTTCAATCAGCCTCGCTGCAGTGCACTCAGAGAATGCTGGTCCTTGTAGTACTACTAGGCTGCCTGTATCGCAAGTTGGATTGTTATTCCTGTTAACGGCCGGGGATGAGCCCCTTCTAAAAGCGTATTCACACACGGACACTGGCTTGGCAAATGGCAATGAATGAGAATTTCAATCAGCCTCGCTGCAGTGCACTCAGGGAATGCTGGGCGTTGTAGTACTACTAGGCTGCCTGTATCGCAAGTTGGATTGTTATTCCTGTTAACGGCCAGGGATGAGCCCCTTCTAAAAGCGTATTCACACACTGACACTGGCTTGGCAAATGGCAATGAATGAGAATTTCAATCAGCCTCGCTGCAGTGCACTCAGGGAATGCTGGGCCTTGTAGTACTACTAGGCTGCCTGTATCGCAAGTTGGATTGTTATTCCTGTTAACGGCCAGAGATGAGCCCCTTCTAAAAGCGTATTCACACACTGACACTGGCTTGGCAAATGGCAATGAATGAGAATTTCAATCAGCCTCGCTGCAGTGCAATCAGGGAATGCTGGGCCTTGTAGTACTACTAGGCTGCCTGTATCGCAAGTTGGATTGTTTGTTATGTTAACGGCCGGGGATGAGCCCCTTCTAAAAGCGTATTCACACACTGACACTGGCTTGGCAAATGGCAATGAATGAGAATTTCAATCAGCCTCGCTGCAGTGCACTCAGGGAATGCTGGGCCTTGTAGTACTACTAGGCTGCCTGTATCGCAAGTTGGATTGTTATTCCTGTTAATGGCCAGGGATGAGCCCCTTCTAAACGCGTATTCACACACTGACACTGGCTTGGCAAATGGCAATGAATGAGAATTTCAATCAGCCTCGCTGCAGTGCAATCAGGGAATGCTGGGCCTTGTAGTACTACTAGGCTGCCTGTATCGCAAGTTGGATTGTTATTCCTGTTAACGGCCAGGGATGAGCCCCTTCTAAAAGCGTATTCACACACTGACACTGGATTGGCAAATGGCAATGAATGAGAATTTCAATCAGCCTCGCTGCAGTGCACTCAGGGAATGCTGGGCCTTGTAGTACTACTAGGCTGCCTGTATCGCAAGTTGGATTGTTATTCCTGTTAACGGCCAGGAATGAGCCCCTTCTAAAAGCGTATTCACACACTGACACTGGCTTGGCAAATGGCAATGAATGAGAATTTCAATCAGCCTCGCTGCAGTGCACTCAGGGAATGCTGGGCCTTGTAGTACTACTAGGCTGCCTGTATCGCAAGTTGGATTGTTGTAGACACTGAAGCGCCTAGGGAGAGTGTCAGGGACTGCAAGGGGTTAAGAAAGGATGGAACGGTTTAAAATAATGCCCAGGATCAGGATTGGTCAACAAGGGGTAAGAGGGGCGTGGTTAAGAAGATATAAGGCAGAGGTTTGGAGCAGGAAGCCCTCTTACCTTCAAGCTGCAGTGGAAGAAACACCTTTGCTGCTGCTGTGGAGATTCAGAGCGTGGTCGTTAAGAAGATGGCAGAAGAACTGTTGCGGAAGGTGGCACAGCGGGTAGCGGCAGAGGGGCCTGCCTGGCTGGAATCCCTGTTGGAGGAAGGAGAGAGGCGAGGAGCTGAGCGGGGCATGGAACAGTCGGGAGCGGCTACCCGAGGTAGGCCGCAGCGCGTTACACGCCCTCCGGTTAGACTAAGCCCTAGCCCTGTTGCTATGAGGGGTGCTGTGACTGCTGCACAGTCATGCGGTGGTCCCAGCAGGTCCCCTAGGCCTATGTCGACGGGTGCTTCGTCGGTCGACATAGTGCCCCCCTCCCCCCCGTCCACTCGTCGCGCTGGCGTCCTTCCCCATGGCGGTAAGAGGGCGGCTGTTAAACCGGCACGGGCACGGTACAACCCGCCTCGAGCTGCTGATGCGGGCGCGGAGGCAGCGGCCGACTATCGTGACAGTGGGGTGAATATGGCGGACTCAGGCGACTGGTCCGACATGGTCGCTTACCATGCGGCATGTTCACAGGAGCTGGGACTTGCTTCTGGGGCCTGTGTGCAGCCGGGGTCGGCGCCATCTTTCCCCGTGCTGTTCTCTACGCAGCCAGAATTGGCGGCGGGGGGAACAGGGGCGGGACGTCCTGGCAGGCGCAGTGCAGCCAGGACACAAGATGGCGGCGCACGAAAAAAGAAGATGGCGGCGGGTGCGGGGAGGCGGACGGTGAGCAAGCAGCCCAGCCAGGGGGCGGGGGCTTCTGCGGTGCCTGTCGCTTCTCCACCCCGGTCCCCCCCGGGCCCCTGTCAGCACGGATCAGGGGCAGGGGGGGAGTGTGCTAGGAAAGATAGGAGTGAGGGTGTTTTGGATGCTATTTGTCCTTCTCCTGCCTTGTCATCTTTCTCTCCTGCAGGTCCAAGAAGGGAGCGTTCCAGGCGAGGGAGGAAACGCCGGGCTGGTGGACATCGCCGGCACGGCCATCATGGACGTCGCAGGTCAGGTGACGGGAAGAGGCGTGGTCGACGGTATTCCTCGTCTTCCAGCGATGGTTTCTCCTCCTCGTCTGCGACGACGTCCGCATCATCCGGATCATGGAGGAGGTCGTCGAGGAGATCCTCACGGCCGCAGAGACGCAGTCGACGCCGGGAGGTGCAGCGCTTGTCGGTGGATCAGGAGCAGCTGTCCCAGGTTGTACCTCCCGCCGGGCCGGTGGAGGAGGTGCAGGCCGTGGTTCCAGTGCCGCGGCAAGTGGCTGAAGGACCCTCTGGAGTCGGTGGGACCTCTGGGAGCGGTGAGTCGGCCTGCGGTGACGCATGGCTTAATAAACCTAATGCAGCGGGTGCGGATTTGATTTCTGTTTTAAAAGCCGTGGTGGCTGGGTTGAAAGTGAATGAGGGAACGTCGTGTCCCTCTGTGCCACCAGAGGGAGCTATGCCCCCGTCTGAGAAAGAGAATGCTTTAGCTAGTTTGACGTTTAGAGATTCATTGTTTTGTGGAGTCGCTCCTCTCGGGACTCATTTGTCAGCTGAGGTCAAGGACAAGATTTGGAGGAATGAATTTGTGGATATTTGGTCCTTGGTCTCGGTGGAGCAGGTGACTGTCGACAAGGAGCGGGGCTTTGAGAGAGGTTCGGATAGGAAAGCAAAAGTAGCGAAAACATTTGGCAACTGGGTACAGTGTTACGCTACACTGGCTCATGTTATTTGCCAACGCTATCCTGGGAAAGGGGCCGAGTTGTTTGTCTATTTTGACACAATTTTCAGCGCCCACAGGCTGCACGGTGGTGCGGCCTGGTGGCGATATGATGAAGAATTTCGGCGACGTTTGGCTTTGTCGCCTGATATTAGTTGGGCGACGAAGGCAACGGACGTGTGGTTGCAGCTTATTTTAGCGCAAGGGAGTAGGCAACAACGCCCCTTTCCCAGTGCGGCCGCAGCACCGGGCCCCGCCCCTGGAGTTGCGGCCGCTAGGTCCACAGGTGCCTGTTGGCTCTACAATGAGGGCCACTGTCGTTTCTTTGCCACGTGCAAATTTCGACATGAATGCTCCATCTGTGGGGGCGCTCATTCGGCGCTCCGGTGTTTCCGGAGAGGTAAGCAGCCGGTCAAGGCACCTCCTTCCGGCGCAGCGGAGAACGCCGGTGAACGTGCTCGAGATGGGCCCATGGTTAGAGCGGTAACACAGGAGGCGGGAAGCAGAGGTGCTCACTAGCGGGTTTTCGTTTGGTTTTGAGATTCCTTTTGAATATTCTGCGACATTGTCATTGGCTGACAATTTGAAGTCGATCAATGAGATTGTGGGCATTGCGCGGCTAAAATTAGCTAAAGAAGTGGAATTAGGAAGAATGGCAGGTCCATTCAGCGAGCCGCCGTATACGAATCTGCGAGTTTCCCCCCTTGGTTTAGTTCCAAAGAAGGAACGAGGAAAGTTTAGGCTGATTCATCACCTTTCTTTTCCTCGCGGTGGTTCTGTTAATGACGGTATTTCTAGGGCGGAGGCGGCGGTTTCGTATACGTCTTTTGATGTTGCAGTAAGGTTGGTACAGGTGGCTGGACAAGGGGCGTTGTTAGCCAAATCTGATATTGAAGCGGCCTTTCGTTTGCTGCCGGTTCATCCGGAGTGTTTTCACCTGCTGGGTTGTTGTTTAGACAAAGGGTTTTACGTGGATATGTGCCTTCCTATGGGTTGTTCAATATCATGCAGTTACTTTGAGATGTTTGCGTCATTTTTAGAGTGGGTAGTTCGTTTGGAGTCTGGTTGTGACTCGGTCATTCATTATCTGGATGATTTTCTTTTTGTGGGCCCGGGGGGCTCTGGGTTGTGCAGCACGTTGCTGAGAGTGTTTCGACAGGTGATGTCGCGTTTCGGGGTACCTATTTCCGAGGATAAGACGGAAGGTCCTGTAACGGTTTTGTCATTTTTGGGTATCGAAATAGATAGCGAGCGGATGATTTTTCGGTTGCCAGATGATAAATTGGCAAGGCTAGTGACGCAGGTTGACCAGGTCATGGGGTCGAAAAAAGTGACGTTAAAACAGTTACAGTCGTTAATGGGATTGCTGGTGTTTGCTTGTCGTATAATTCCAATGGGTCGTGTTTTTTCTAGGCGTTTGTCTTTAGCCACTAGAGGTATCTCGAAGCCAAATCATTTTATCCGGGTAACCTCTTGTATGAGGAAGGATTTGTTTGTCTGGCATTCTTTTTTGAGTTCGTTTAACGGGAGGTCGGTGTGTCAGGACGCTGAGTTGTCTAATGTAGATTTGGAATTATTTACGGATGCAGCCGGAAGTGATGGTTTTGGAGCAATTTTGGGCCGAAGTTGGTGTAGATCCCCTTGGCCCTTGCATTGGAGTGATTTGGGAGTCTTACGTAATTTAACGCTATTGGAATTGTTTCCTATTATAGTTGCAATAGAGTTATGGGGTAGCGTGATGGTGAATAAGAGGATTGTATTTTGGACAGACAACATGGCGGTGGTGCATGCGGTGAACGGGTTGTCGTCTAGTTCGTTGCCGGTATTAGCTTTATTAAGACGGTTGGTTTTGAAGTGTTTGCGTTTGAATGTGTGGTTTCGTGCAAAACATGTTCCGGGTGTCAGTAATGTGATGGCTGATGCTTTGTCTCGTTCACAGATGTCCCGGTTTCGGGAATTGCACCCGGCAGCTTTGGCAGAAGGGGTGTCCCCCCCCCTTCACTTATGGGCCCTGGTCGAGGACAACTTATGAGACTGTTGAGGGGTTCGGTGGTACCGGCGACTTGGAAGAGTCATTGCAGAGCGTGGGATCGGTGGTTGGAGATTGCGGGGAATGACTTCCCATCACAGGAGGGGTGTCACCTGGACGTCACGTTAGCAAGTTTGGTACAAATACGTCAGGAAGGGGGTAGTGCGGCCACGGCGAGCAAGTTTTTAGCAGGAGTGGCCTTTATGTTAAAATTGTGGGGATGCAGAGATGTTACAAAAGAATTTGTAGTTCGGCAGTCTTTAAAAGGGTGGAAAAAAGAGGCGTGTTCAAGGGACACGAGGCGGCCAGTATCTTTTTCACTTGGGTCGGCTTCTAGCCGTTTTATGTTTTGTGTGTCGGGATGAATATGAAGTGTCCTTGTTCGGCGCGGCGTTTTCGTTGGCTTTCTTTGCCGCTTTGCGGGTTAGTGAGCTGGTTCCGCACAGAGTAAGTGCGAGCGGTGGTCTTCTCGGATCGGATGTAGTAACGTTGGGAGATTCGCTCAGGGTCTGTGTGCGGAGGTCAAAGACTGATGTGGTAGGAAAGGGGGCTTGGCTGTCGATTGGGAGGATTGGGGGGCAGTATTGCCCGGTAAAATGGGTCCAGGAATTCGTGTTGGTCCGAGTGCCCGGGACGCAATTCTTGATCCATCAGGATGGATCCGCGATGTCGCGTTTTCAATTTGAGGCGATTTTTAAGGCCGGCTTGAAGTATCTAGGTTTGCCGCCGGGCGAGTTTGGTACACATTCATTTAGGATAGGTGCGGCAACTGAGGCGGATGCCTTGGGCTTGGATTCAGCGGCTATCATGAGTCTGGGTAGATGGCGCTCTAATAGCTATAAGTCATATGTGCGACCTGATCTGGTTTTAAAGATGGTGTAAGCTGGAAGTTTTCATAAGAAAGGTCGCCCCCTCCCCTTCCCCCCCCTCCCCTTCCCCCCCCCCCCCCCTGTTTTTCCTTCCTGTTATATGGAGTGTTATGTTAACCCTGCCTGTAATTTTCATTTGACCGGAATGTAGCTTAATTTCTTTGTTAGGGTTGCGGCGCCCCCAAGTGTGGATCTTGGGGCATTCGTATGTGCATTGGGCAGCGGTTCGAGCGGGTCGAAGGCCATTAGGTCCGAATTTGGGCCTCGCACAGGCCGACGTCCATTGGAGAGGTGTCCGGGGATTACGGTGGGTGCAGTTACTGCCAGAAGTAGTGGCAGTTACAAGGCACACGTACGGACCTGTTGTCCTAATCATCCATGCGGGTGGAAATGATATCGGCCAAGTGAAAATGGCTGAGTTATTGTCAATTATACGAACTGATTTGGCGCGTTTTCGGGATCTGTTCGCCCGTTGCGTGATAGTCTGGTCCGAAATAGTGGCGCGCACGGTGTGGCGAGGAGCGAGGAATATGGCAGCTTTGGAGAGAGTGCGCAGGTTAATTAATGTGCGGGTGTCGCGGTTCATTCGCTCTATAGGGGGGATCGGGTTGCGACACCAATCCCTGGAGGGGGATAATGCAGATCTGCTGGCACCGGATGGAGTGCATCTGAATGATATCGGGCTCGATATCTTTTTATTGGATCTCTTGGATGGTGCCGAGAGAGGGCTGGCGTTGCTTGGTGGGGGTGGTCGGGGGACTGAGTAGGTTTCTCAGTTCCCCCTTCTTGGCGGAAAGTACGGCAGATGAAGACGGAGGTAGCACCCTACATGCCTGATGGAGACAGGGAGCATCGGCATTTCAGGAGGAGAGGAAATAAATAAATATATATATGTCTTCATGCCGATGGTTGTAAATAATAATAAAGCTGTGGCCACTTCCACATTTGCATAAAGAAGGTGTTGGTGTGTTAATTCAAAGAAGGATGGTTAAGGTCCTGGGCAGGTAAAGTGGATAATGGGTCCTTGCAGTCTTATTCCTGTTAACGGCCGGGGATGAGCCCCTTCTAAAAGCGTATTCACACACGGACACTGGCTTGGCAAATGGCAATGAATGGGAATTTCAATCAGCCTCGCTGCAGTGCACTCAGGGAATGCTGGGCCTTGTAGTACTACTATGCTGCCTGTATCGCAAGTTGGATTGTTATTCCTGTTAATGGCCAGGGATGAGCCCCTTCTAAAAGCGTATTCACACACGGACACTGGCTTGGCAAATGGCAATGAATGGGAATTTCAATCAGCCTCGCTGCAGTGCAATCAGGGAATGCTGGGCCTTGTAGTACTACTAGGCTGCCTGTATCGCAAGTTGGATTGTTATTCCTGTTAACGGCCAGGGATGAGCCCCTTCTAAAAGCGTATTCACACACTGACACTGGATTGGCAAATGGCAATGAATGAGAATTTCAATCAGCCTCGCTGCAGTGCAATCAGGGAATGCTGGGCCTTGTAGTACTACTAGGCTGCCTGTATCGCAAGTTGGATTGTTATTCCTGTTAATGGCCAGGGATGAGCCCCTTCTAAAAGCGTATTCACACACTGACACTGGCTTGGCAAATGGCAATGAATGAGAATTTCAATCAGCCTCGCTGCAGTGCACTCAGGGAATGCTGGGCCTTGTAGTACTACTAGGCTGCCTGTATGGCAAGTTGGATTGTTATTCCTGTTAATGGCCAGGGATGAGCCCCTTCTAAAAGCGTATTCACACACTGACACTGGCTTGGCAAATGGCAATGAATGAGAATTTCAATCAGCCTCGCTGCAGTGCAATCAGGGAATGCTGGGCCTTGTAGTACTACTAGGCTGCCTGTATCGCAAGTTGGATTGTTATTCCTGTTAATGGCCAGGGATGAGCCCCTTCTAAAAGCGTATTCACACACTGACACTGGCTTGGCAAATGGCAATGAATGAGAATTTCAATCAGCCTCGCTGCAGTGCAATCAGGGAATGCTGGGCCTTGTAGTACTACTAGGCTGCCTGTATCGCAAGTTGGATTGTTATTCCTGTTAATGGCCAGGGATGAGCCCCTTCTAAAAGCGTATTCACACACTGACACTGGCTTGGCAAATGGCAATGAATGAGAATTTCAATCAGCCTCGCTGCAGTGCACTCAGGGAATGCTGGGCCTTGTAGTACTACTAGGCTGCCTGTATCGCAAGTTGGATTGTTATTCCTGTTAACGACCGGGGATGAGCCCCTTCTAAAAGCGTATTCACACACGGACACTGGCTTGGCAAATGGCAATGAATGGGAATTTCAATCAGCCTCGCTGCAGTGCACTCAGGGAATGCTGGGCCTTGTAGTACTACTATGCTGCCTGTATCGCAAGTTGGATTGTTATTCCTGTTAATGGCCAGGGATGAGCCCCTTCTAAAAGCGTATTCACACACTGACACTGGCTTGGCAAATGGCAATGAATGAGAATTTCAATCAGCCTCGCTGCAGTGCACTCAGGGAATGCTGGGCCTTGTAGTACTACTAGGCTGCCTGTATCGCAAGTTGGATTGTTATTCCTGTTAACGGCCGGGGATGAGCCCCTTCTAAAAGCGTATTCACACACGGACACTGGCTTGGCAAATGGCAATGAATGGGAATTTCAATCAGCCTCGCTGCAGTGCACTCAGGGAATGCTGGGCCTTGTAGTACTACTAGGCTGCCTGTATCGCAAGTTGGATTGTTATTCCTGTTAACGGCCAGGGATGAGCCCCTTCTAAAAGCGTATTCACACACGGACACTGGCTTGGCAAATGGCAATGAATGAGAATTTCAATCAGCCTCGCTGCAGTGCACTCAGGGAATGCTGGGCCTTGTAGTACTACTAGGCTACCTGTATCCCAAGTTGGATTGTTTGTTATGTTAACGGCCGGGGATGAGCCCCTTCTAAAAGCGTATTCACACACTGACACTGGCTTGGCAAATGGCAATGAATGAGAATTTCAATCAGCCTCGCTGCAGTGCACTCAGGGAATGCTGGGCCTTGTAGTACTACTAGGCTGCCTGTATCGCAAGTTGGATTGTTTGTTATGTTAACGGCCGGGGATGAGCCCCTTCTTAAAGCGTATTCACACACTGACACTGGCTTGGCAAATGGCAATGAATGAGAATTTCAATCAGCCTCGCTGCAGTGCACTCAGGGAATGCTGGGCCTTGTAGTACTACTAGGCTGCCTGTATCGCAAGTTGGATTGTTATTCCTGTTAACGGCCAGGGATGAGCCCCTTCTAAAAGTGTATTCACACACTGACACTGGCTTGGCAAATGGCAATGAATGAGAATTTCAATCAGCCTCGCTGCAGTGCACTCAGGGAATGCTGGGCCTTGTAGTACTACTAGGCTGCCTGTATCCCAAGTTGGATTGTTTGTTATGTTAACGGCCAGGGATGAGCCCCTTCTAAAAGCGTATTCACACACTGACACTGGCTTGGCAAATGGCAATGAATGAGAATTTCAATCAGCCTCGCTGCAGTGCACTCAGGGAATGCTGGGCCTTGTAGTACTACTAGGCTGCCTGTATCGCAAGTTGGATTGTTATTCCTGTTAACGGCCAGGGATGAGCACCTTCTAAAAGCGTATTCACACACTGACACTGGCTTGGCAAATGGCAATGAATGAGAATTTCAATCAGCCTCGCTGCAGTGCAATCAGGGAATGCTGGGCCTTGTAGTACTACTAGGCTGCCTGTATCGCAAGTTGGATTGTTATTCCTGTTAATAACGGCCAGGGATGAGCCCCTTTTAAAAGCGTATTCACACACGGACACTGGCTTGGCAAATGGCAATGAATGAGAATTTCAATCAGCCTCGCTGCAGTGCACTCAGGGAATGCTGGGCCTTGTAGTACTACTAGGCTGCCTGTATCGCAAGTTGGATTGTTATTCCTGTTAACGGCCAGGGATGAGCCCCTTCTAAAAGCGTATTCACACACGGACACTGGCTTGGCAAATGGCAATGAATGAGAATTTCAATCAGCCTCGCTGCAGTGCACTCAGGGAATGCTGGGCCTTGTAGTACTACTAGGCTGCCTGTATCGCAAGTTGGATTGTTATTCCTGTTAACGGCCAGGGATGAGACCCTTCTAAAAGTGTATTCACACACTGACACTGGCTTGGCAAATGGCAATGAATGAGAATTTCAATCAACCTCGCTGCAGTGCACTCAGGGAATGCTGGGCCTTGTAGTACTACTAGGCTGCCTGTATCCCAAGTTGGATTGTTTGTTATGTTAACGGCCGGGGATGAGCCCCTTCTAAAAGCGTATTCACACACTGACACTGGCTTGGCAAATGGCAATGAATGAGAATTTCAATCAGCCTCGCTGCAGTGCACTCAGGGAATGCTGGGCCTTGTAGTACTACTACTACCACTACTACAAAGGCTGCCTGTATTGCAAGTTGGATGCAACGGGGATGAGCCCCTTATAAAAGCGTATTCACACACTGGCTGAGTAGTGAGTAGTGGATGAGCCCCTTTGATTTCTGAATTCCTGCCTTTTAGATTCCTAAAGCTTTCCCTGACTGCACAGAGATGCTATCCCTACAGCTCCTGTCTGTAAAATGGCCGCTGAGCTCCGTGCATAGACTTTTATTGCAGGTTTGAGCCCGCCCCTATGCTGCCTCCCGATTGGCTGGGAGAGCCGTTTGCAAGGCATTATGGGGTAGCCTGATGTCAGGTGATCTTGTGAAATCCTCCATTTTAGATGTAACATGTGGCAGGCGCCAAAAATGTAGCCGGGTTCGGTCAAAACGGGTTCGGCCGAACCCGGTGAAGTTCGGATTCGCTGCGAACCGAACTTTTCCTGAAGTTCGGACCGAAACCGGGTTCGGTTGTCCCGGTTTGCTCATCTCTACTCATTATTACACCACCTGACTATGCCCCTGATGTACTGCCCAGCTTACATGTACCCCCAAATTATAAACTGAAATACCAGTAAGACTCCAAACAAAACTACTACCATGTAAAATCCACGCTCCAAAAGCCAAATGGCGATCCCTCCCTTCTGAACCCTACAGTGTGCCCATATAGCAGTTTACTTCCTCATATATGGCATCGCCAAACCCGGGAGAATCCTTTTAACAATTTTTTGGGTGTGTGTCTCCAGTGGCACAAGCTGGGCACAACATAATTGCCACTGAAATGGCATATCTAGGGAAAAATTTACATTTTTACTTTTCACCATCCGCAGCTCAATCATTTAAGGAAAAGACCTGTGGGGTGAAAATACTCACTACACCCCTTAATAAATGCCTTGAGGGGTGCAGTTTCCAAAATGGGGTCACTTTTCAGCGGTTTCTTTTATTATTTCACATCAGAACCTCTGCAGTTGTGAACCAATACTGTGTAAATCGCCAAATTAGGCCTCAATTTTACATGGTACTCTTTTAATCCTGAGCCCTGTCAAATGTCCAGGCAAAAGATTAGGGCCACATGTAGGGCGATTCTAAACCCGGGAAACACAGCATAATAATTAGAGAGCTGTCTTGTTATGGTGGCACAAGCTGGTCACCACATATTGGCATTGTCACATTGGGTTCGTGGACCCACTGGGTCGAACCGCCTTGACGGTATGGCAGCTGGCCAACAGGGCACAGGTCACAGTCTATAGTTTGTATAGTGTACCTGTGGCAAGCTTGGACAGTAGCAAAGCAGGCTCAGCTGGGACTAGGCAGCAGGTAGACGTCAGGCGTGGAGTAGCAGGACTGGCGTGGAATACAGCACAGCATGACTACAGCACGGCATTTGACGAGGATAGCACAGGATAAAGGATACAGGTACGGGGAACACTGGGAACTGGAAAACACTAGAAGACCATTTGCATAGAAACACTTTGGATACGACAAACAACGCTCAGGCATTGCAGGGAGGGTCACAGCCCTTCTTATAGCCCAGGGTGCTCTGGGATCAATCAGCTCAATCTCCCACCTGCGTGCGCTTTGGCTTCTTAAGTCTGGACTGAGCTCGCGAGCGCACCCTGGTGGTCACTGTGGAACAGGGCGGCCTTATGTGCAGACATCTCTGGAGAGAAGGGCGTCGACTGGATGGAAGGAGTTCATGGTCAGCGACGACGGACGTTACAGGCATATCTATGGAAAAAATCCCATTTTCACTCTGCAACATCGAGTGCACACTAATTTCTGTAAAACACCTGCAGGGTTAACATGCTCACTACACCTCTAGTTGAATACTTTGAGGGGTTTCGTTTCCAAAATGGGGTCACTTCTGGGGTTTCCACTGTTTTGGTGCCACAGGGGCTTTGCAAATGCGACATAGCGCCCAGAAACCAATATAGCAAAATCTGCACTCCAAAAGCCAAATGGCGCTCCTTCTCTTCTGAGCCCTACTGTCTGCCCAAACAGCCGTTTATGACCACAAATGAGGTATTACCGTACTCGGGAGAAATTGCTTTACAAATGTTGGTGTTCTTTTTTTCCTTTATTTGTTGAGAAAATGAAAAATTTCGAGCTAAAGCTACGTCTTATTGAAGAAAAGGGATTGTTTTTATTTTCACTGCCCAATTCTAATAAATTCTATGAAACACCTGTAGGCTCAAAATGCTCACTACACCACTAGACGAATTCCTCAAGAGGTGTAGTTTCCTAAATAGTCCCTTTTTGGGCGTTTTCCCTGTTTTGGTCCCTCAGGGGCTTTGCAAATGTGACATGGCCTCCACAAACCATTCCCGCTGAATTTGAGCACCATAAGCCAAATGGCGCTCTTTCCCTTCTAAGCCCTGTCGTGTGTCCAAACAGCCATTTATGACCACATGTGGGGTATTGTTTTACTCTGGAGAAATTTCTTTACAAATTTTATGGTTCTTTTTCTCCTTTAGTCTTTGTGGAAATGAGAAAAAAAATAGCTAAACCTACATTTTCTATGAAAAAATTTAGATTTTCATTTTCACGGCCTACCTCCAATAATTTTTGCAAAAAACCTGTGCGGTCAATATACCCACTATATGTCTAGATAGTTTCCTCAATGGATGTAGATTCCAAAATAGGGTCACTTGTGGGGGGTTTCCACTGTTTTTTCCCCTCAGGGGCTTTGCAATTGCGACATGGCCTCCGCAAACCATTCCTGCTAAATTTGAGCACCAAAAGCCAAATGGCGCTCTTTCATTTCCAAGCCCTGCCCTGGGTTCAAACAGCCATTTATGACCACATGTGTGGTACTGTTTTACTCTGGAGAAATTGCTTTACAAATGTCGCAGTGCTTTTTCCCCTTTAGTCCTCGTAGAAATGAGAAAAAATTAGCTAAATCTACATTTTCTTTGAAAAAATTTAGATTTTATTTTTCTGCAATAAAGCTGTGAGGTCAAAATGCTCATTATAATTATGTTTTTCCAAATGGGGTCACTTTTGGGGGATTTCCACTGTTTTGGCACCGCAAGAGCCCTTCAAACCTGACGTGGTGCATTAAATATATTCTAATAAAAAGAAGGCCCCAAAATCCTCTAGGTGCTCCTTTGCTTCTGAGGCCGGTGCTTCAGTCCATTAGCAGGCTAGGGCCAAATGTGGGATATTTCCTAAAACTGCAGAACCTGGGAAATAAATATTGAGTATCATTTCTCTGGCAAGACTTTCTGTATTAGAAAAAAAACATGGATTAAATATGAATTTCTGCGGAAAAAAATGAAATTATTTAATTTCACTTTTACTTTGCTTTCATTTCTGTGAAACGTCTAAAGGGTTAAGAAACTTTCTAAATGCTGGTTCAAATACTTTGAGGGGTGACGTTTTTAAAATGGGGTGACTTATTGGGGGTTTCTAATTCATAAGACCCTCGAAGCCACTTCACAACTGAACTGGACCCTGTAAAAACAGCCTTATGAAATTTTCTTGAAAATGTGAGAAATTGCTGCTAAAGTTCTAAGCCTTGTAACGTCCTAGAAAAATAAAAGGATGTTCAAAACATGATGGCAATCTAAAGTAGACATATGGGGGATGTTAATTAGCAACAATTTTGTGTGGTATAACTGCCTATCTTACAAGCAGATACATTTAAGTTTAGAAAAATGCTAATTTTTGAAATTTTTCGCTAAATTTTGGTGTTTTTCCACAATTAAATACTGAATGAATTGAGCAAATTGTGGCAGTAATATAAAGTCCAATGTGTCACGAATAAACAAACTCAGAATCACTTGGATAGGTAAAAGCATTCCAAAGTTATTACCACATAAAGTGAAACATGTCAGATTTGAAAATGAGGCTCTGTCAGGAACGTCAAAAGTGGCCAAAGAGGGAAGGGGTTAATGCAGAAATAAACAGACTGACATCCTAGAACTGAAGTGTTATATAATGTAAACTACAAAACAACATAACTTTTTGTCTTCTGTAATGTGAGCAAATAAACAAATGTATCTATGGAAAAGAAAAATTGCCATTTCCTCTCTGAATTCTTGTGCGCAATACTCACACTTATCAACAAGTTCCTATTTTAATACTAATATTCTCAAATACCATCCAGGAGGAATACCCATCCCTAACATCAGTTTTCTTTCCTTTTTTTTTTTAGAACATATGGTTGCACTGAAGGAATGAATTCATATTCTTAACATTTGCTCCTTTACAAATTATATTTAAATTTACTACTGGCACTATTACTTCGGAAATATGTGGTTGCCTTTTTTACTGTTTAAAATATTTTGAGGTATCTTATTTCATGGAGAATATTAATTCAGAACTAAGTTTGGTTCACTTTCCGTTTTTTATTTTGACTGGCAGGAATAAGGCGTGTTCAGCTGGCTTAGTGAACTAGACTAAAGTATTAACATAAAAGAAAGAAAAGCATTAAAAAGGAAATGTGCAGGAAAAAAATAGTCTCAAGAGAAGAGAAAAAGGAAATAAAATTCAAAGAAAGACAGGAAGATATATAAAAAAAAACGACATAGATGAAGCTTAAGAAAATTAGGAGACGCAGGAAGGAACAACACCAGAGCACAACAAAGGAATCACAGTGCCCCATCATAACAGAAAAAGGAGAAGGAAAGTGAGAGTGAGAACAAGCTCACAGAATACTTTAGTTACTTTTACACTTACCAGGGCAGGAGGGTGTAATAAATGCCTCAAATAATAATCATGCAGTACAAATAATATAAGGCATATATAAAAGTACATTTTACAGTACATAATATATAATTGAGAAGCATATATAAGAAAAGAATCGAATAGACAGCTTGATATCAAATATATATGTACTGTTTAGTAGATAGTACATTTTACATAATTAAAGTGACTCTCCAGTCTCCCCTTTAGTAAGGCACTGTTCCCTCAGTATATGTGTGGCGATTACCTGATTATCTGCTTTTAATCACTGGTGGTTTATTAGTCTGTAATTTCAGGGCCGGCCTTAGGATAGATGGCTCCCCGTGCGAAATGATCTTTCGGCGCCCCACCCCCATCATTAAAAAAAAAATACACCATAAAAAAATTATAATGCCCCTTTAGTGCCCCCATACAGTATAATAATAATAATAATATATTACAACCCCTTCAAGTACAGAGTATTTTGTCCTCTAATTGTGCCCACAGTATTATGTCCCCTGTAGTACCCCTACACAGTATAATGTCCACTTAGTGGCCCCCACACAGTATAGTGCCCCCCTGTAGATTTTGCCATACAGCCTCCCTGTAGACAGTGCCATAATCCCCCACCGCCTCCTTGTAGATCGTGCCATACAGCCCCCCACCTCCCCCTTGTAGACAGTGCCATACAGCCCCCACCTCCCCCTTGTAGACAGTGCTCCCAAACAAAAACAAAAATTGTACTCACCTAGGCCCCGTTCCCACGACGAACTGAGCTGCTTCACGACGGGATCCTTGCGTCGGCCGGCGTGATCCTGTAGCCTAGTACAGAGTTTCCCGACCTTTTAGAACTCGATCCAGCACTGGAAAAATAAAATTTCCTCAGGGCAACCCTACCAAAAATTGTTTCTCGAAAGATAGAAAACGGCTAAAAATAGGCACTACACTTATAGGGTATGTTCACACAGTGTTTTCTGTAAGGCAAAAAAAAACTGCCTGAAAATTCCTTCAGGAACTGACTGCGTTGTTTGACCTTTTTGTTTTGCGTTTTTTCTTAAGCCGTTGAAGTGAATGCAAAAGACGCAGGCAAAAAAGCTCCAAATAGGCGTCGCAGGTATTTTCTGCCTCCTATTAATTTCAATTGGAGGTCAGAGGCGGAAACCACTTGAAGACCATCAGCCCCCACTCACAGTAAAATAACTATCAGCCCCCCACCCACAGTAATGACCATCAGCCCCCCACTCACAGTAAAATGACCATCAGTCCCCCACTCACAGTAATGACCATCAGCCCCCCACTCACAGTAAAATGACCATCAACCCGCCACACAGTAAAATGACCATCAGCCCCCACTCACAGTAAAATGACCATCATCCCCCACTCACAGATTCCCCCTGTAGGTAGTGCCACACAGCCCCTTGTAGCTAGCACCACACAGCCCCTTGTAGGTAGCGCCACACAGCCACCTTGTAGATAATGCCACACAGCCCCCTTGTAGATAATGCCACACAGCCCCCTTGTAGAGAGCGCCACACAGTCCCTTGTAGAGAGCGCCACACAGTCCCTTGTAGGTAGCGCCACACAGCACCTTGTAGGTAGCGCCACACAGGCCCTTGTAGGTAGCGCCACACAGCTCCCTTGTAGGTAGTGCTACACAGCCCCCTGTAGGTAGCGCCACACAGCCCTCTTGTAGATAGTGCCACACAGCCCCCTTGTAGAGAGCGCCACACAGCCCCTTTGTAGAGAGCACCACACAGCGCCCTGTAGAGGGCACCACACAGCCCACAGTAGAGAGTGCCACACAGCCCCCTTGTAGAGAGCGCCACACAGCCCCCTGTAGAGAGCGCCACACAGCCCCTAGTAGAGAGCGCCACACAGCCCCTAGTAGAGAGCGCCACACAGCCCCTAGTAGAGAGCGCCACACAGCCCCTAGTAGAGAGCGCCACACAGCCCCTAGTAGAGAGCACCACACAGCCCCCTGTAGAGAGCGCCACACAGCCCCCATTAGGGAGTGCCACACAACCCCCCTGTAGAGAGAGCCATATAGCCCCCTGTAGAGAAAGCGCCACACAGCCCCCTGGTAGGGAGCGCCAGGCAGCCCCCTGGTAGAGAGCGCCACACAGTCCCCTTGTAGGGAGTGGAACACAGGCCCCTGGTAGGGAGCGCCACACAGCCCCCTGGTAGGGAGTGCCACACAGCCCCCTGGTAGGTAGCACCACACAGCCCCCTGGTAGGTAGCACCACACAGCCCCCTGGTAGGAAGTGCCACACAGCCCCCTTGTTGGTGGTTCCACACAGCCCACAGCCCCCTTGTAGGTAGTGCCACACAGCCCACAGCCCCCTTGTAGGTAGTGCCACACAGCCCACAGCCCCCTTGTATATAGCACCCCCCTTCCTGTAGATAGCGCCACTGTAGCTCCCTGAAGGAGTGGAATCCCTGAGTGGAATCCCGGCCGGGGATTCTGCTCCTGGAGCGCTTCATTTGATGTCTCTGTCCATATATAGACAGTGACATTAGGGGAAACTCCTGAAGCGGAATTCCCGTTGCCGACACTGTGACCGGGGATTCCACTCCAGGAGAAGCTCCTGTTGTCTGTGTCCATTTATGGACAGTGACGTCATTGACTTCTCCTGGAGTGGAATCCCGTTCACAGAGTCAGCAATGCTGTGGACAGGGATTTCGCTTCAGGAGTTTCCCCTGATGCCACTGTCCATATATAGACAGAGACATCTTTAATGTCGCTGACCACGAACTCCTTCCATCCAGTCGACGCCCTTCTCTCAAGAGATGTCTGCACATATGGCCGTCCTGCTCCACAGTGACCACCAGGGTGCGCTCACGAGCTCAGTCCAGACTTAAGAAGCGAGAGCGCACTGTTGGAGATTGAGCTAATTGCTCCCGGATAACCTTGGGCTATAAGAAGGTCCCAACCCCTTCTTCCAACGCCTGAGTGTTGTTGTCGTATTCCAAGTTTGTCTTGCAAATGGTCCCCTAGTGTTTCCTGCTCCCAGTGTTCCCTGTTCCTTTATCCTGTAACCTGTATCCTGATCTAGTGCCGTGCTGAGCTGTAGCCGTGCTGTATACCATGCCTGTCCTGCTTCTCCACGCCTGACGTCTACCTGCTGCCTAGTTCCTGCCAAGCCTGCCTTGCTACTGTCCGAGCTGCCACATGTACCCTATATGAACTATAGACTCTGACCTGTGCCCTGTTGGCCAGCTGCCATACCGCCAAGGCGGTACGGCCCAGTGGGTCTACATGACAACCTCAAGCGGAGCGCTCCAGGAGCGGAATCCTCGGCCACACGGGGATTCTGCTCCTTCAGGGAGCTACAGTGGCGCTAGTAGATAGCAGAGAAGGGAGATACCTCCCTGCTCTACTATAGTGCCGTCGCTACCGCTGTAGTAGCCACAGCTGCTGCCAGCGGCGCCACCGTCCTCATGCCCAGTGTCGTCGCTAGCAGCCGCTATGGCTGCTACAGCGGTAGCGACGGCACTGAGTGAAGAAGCACCCGGGCGGAAAGGCGACTGCTGAGTCGCCGGGCCCGGGATCTTCTGAAACAAGCAGGGGAAGGGAGCCAGCGCAGTGCCCCCTTTCACTTGCTGGAGTGATTTGCCCTGTGCAAAGGCACAGGTCGCACACCCCTAAAGCTGGCCCTGTGTACTTTACAATTACGCTAACATTGCTATAACGGAAATCAGCTCCCCATGTACTGACTTCACAGTGCGCTTGACAGCTTTTCCTGGCAATTCCTTTTCCGAGTCTTGGGGGTAATGCGTATTAAAGGACCTCTTCTTTAGGCAATTCATACTCTATAAAGCAATCCAATAGCCTATTTGAAACTCCCTACTACACACTATACACAGAGGAACAAGGCAGGGCTATCCCATATCCTAACCCTCTTCATCCTTGCTATAGAACTCGCGGCCATTTTCCTTAGAGTCAGTCCCAATATTAACAGTGTTACCATTGGACCTCAAGAATATAAAGCAAATCTTTTTGCAGATGAC
Source organism: Rhinoderma darwinii (assembly GCF_050947455.1). NCBI lineage: Eukaryota > Metazoa > Chordata > Amphibia > Anura > Rhinodermatidae > Rhinoderma > Rhinoderma darwinii. Next base: position 225,740,672 of record NC_134690.1, on the reverse strand, counting down.
CTTGTCCTTACTTCAATGAAACCATTTACTTCCTTTCCAAATCTTATAAATTTGCTTGAGTACTTTGGTCTTGTGTTAACACCAACACATTTTTTTAAATTATTTTTTAATACTCCTCAGTCCACTCAAAATTGTATTGAAATTAACTTTGATTACCAGATTTAGAATTATTAGCTTCCTTACTTAGGGATAAACTAATGAAGTCACTAGACTCTAAGTAGAACTGTACCACATTTTTCTTATATGCTGTTAAAAAACGAACCGCCTGGGAATCTTCTGGGTGGGAGGGATCCACACTTTAAAAATGGTCACTCTTTCAAAAATCCTTCATTACTTTCGTACCTTTCCCACCCCAGTTCTCCCTGCTGAAAAGAATAAAAAAATTAACCAAGATTTTTCCCATTTTACATGGACGCGCAAGCACTCCTGCATAAAAATGATTACTATGTATGTTCACAAATGGGTGGGTGAAGTATCGGTTCCAAATCTACATAAATATTATATGTTCGCCAGACAAACACAGTTAGTGTCCATGCACAGCGCTGGGGATCCGCCCCATTGGGTAGCCCTTGAAATACATTTAGTCACCCCACCTTCATTACAGGCCCTTATCTGGTCCTCAGAAAGTCCTATAGACCCCTATAATTACTCTGCTAAGAATTTCTACTTTGCTTCATAACGGTCGTGCAGAATTCACTTCTTAATTCTTTCTCCTTAAAAAAGACTGTCACAAACTTTTTCTACCATTAAATAAAGTAAGCCGCAAATACAGGTCCCGACCCCAAGTCAGAATATGTATTTACTTTTTGGATATTCACTGTCTAGCCCCTAAGTAGTCTCTGAATGATATGCACACATTGTGTAGTCCACCAGATGTAAATGAGCAATTCTGATCCCTGCCCTTCCACCCTGAGGGAAAGATCCCCTGCAGCTAATGTCACAAGCAAGCCTCCAGAAAATCCTGCGCATGGACAGGAGCTGTTAAAGATGAACATTCATGATGTGGGGCAGAGAGCAGCAGCGGAGTGAGCGTGGTTTTGAGGTGATTGGCATAGACATCGTAGAAAATGTATGGGAAAATTTTGGGGGATTGCAGGTGAGTAAAGACGAAGGAATTACATGACTAGACTCTTTGTTACACTATGGCATGGTTACCTCAGGTTGAGGGGGTTAGATATGGTGACAGATTCCCTTTAATTCTCAAATTTTCTAACCCTTTATTTCCGCCTGGTCTGCATCCTACACAATTTCACTGGTGGATACATACCAAATTAAAGATTCTAAATTGCTTTCTATTACAGAAGAAACTGATTAATTGATCTTATTTCTGTTCTCAATTCTTATTCCCTGCAGAGTAAAAATGGTGTAGATCAGTTCTTGAAGACTATTAGCTGCTTACTTTCTAGGGTTATTAGTCACAACAAACCCTTAACGCCCGCAGTTTACTTATCAGGTCAAAAATCTAATGAATTATAAATTAATGCTATTTATCTTGATGGCTGCAAGTATACATATACGTAGCTCATAAATTAAAAACACCCACACTATCCTACTGGGCTGTTATAGTGTGTCAGTGTGTTAACCTCACCTTTGTAGCGGAGTTTGGCTGTTCCTCATCCAGTTTTAAGTCTCCTACACAGCTGTTTCTGTTACAGATAATGAGTATTTGTCAACCTACATATGAAAATGATGATTATTATCACCTGTTTGGTATAATTGGTTAATCATACACCTGACTATAATGCTACAAAATCCATGACTTTGAGCAAGTGTACCTAGAAGAATTAATGCTGTTACTCCAAATATTGATTTGATTTAGGATTTCTCTTCTGTTCATTCATTTTGTATTTTAATTGATAAAAAAAAAGCTATTAACTCTTCTATTTTTGAAAGCATTCTTACCTTTCAGCATGTTTCCAGAACTGCCTAAAAATTTTGCACAGTACTGTATATTTTTCATTCAATAAATGCCAGTGAAACTGATACTCGAAAAAATTTGATTGTGTGTGTATCTCTATGCTACAATTATTGAGGACTCAAGATGGCAGCTAGCCATGTATGTGGCTGTAACAGCCGCGGTTGCGGACAGCCGCCTCTCCTTACCTGCTGACCCCTCTAATCCTGTCGATGTCTCCCTCCCCGGAAATGCCAGCACATGTGGCCATCCTGCCCTGCAGTGACCACTAGGGTGCGTGCGTGAGCTTGTTCCCGGCCTTAAAGGGCCAGCGTGCGCACATGTAAAGTATTAACTAATTATCCACACATCACCCTGGACTATAAAAAGGACCCTGCCCTTTCACCCCTTGCCTGAGTGTTCTTGTGTATTTCCATGTTAGTCTTGCAAATGGTCCCTTAGTCATATCCTGTTCCCAGTGTTCCCGTGCCCTGCTACCTGTATCTTGTGCTGTGTTTGTTCATGTGCCCTTTCTATTGTTGGAGGCGTGTTTTGCCATCTGCCACGCCTGGTACCTTCCGCCATGTTTTGCATTACCTGCCGACAAAGTTCCATCTGTGCCTAGCCGCTGCTACTGTCTGGATTAATACAGGTACCCTTGTACTTGGACTTTGCATTGACTTGGTACTCTGTTGTTTGGCCATCTGCTCTCCGCTATGGCAGTGCGGACTTGTTTGTCCACATACCCATGGATCATGACAGTGGTTCCCAAAATGCAGATAGTTTGTAACTCCTGCAATAAAAGGATACATAATGAAAAATGAATTCCTTGAAACTTTTAATCCCCCCAAACCTTAAAGGTTATTGTGCTATAGCATATATAATATTTTGTTTCATGTAAAAACTAGAGACATTTAATGCATTATCACATGTAGTCATTGATGAAGAGAATCATGCATCATGTTTAGACTGTAGAATATGCATAGATGGATGTGGCATAATTTGGTGAGAAACCCATTCCTATCAGTCTTTCAATCCCGATCTTTGCCGTAATTTTTTTTTAATGTAGCTTGAAGTCAAGTGTAGGTTTTAGGTGATCTGTGTATCATATGTGTATGTGGCCTCTGCCAAGTATGTAAAATTGAAGTGTTGTTCTGGAAGTGAAAATGCAGAGAGATGGTGGGTGATTCCAGCCATGAAAGTGTTATCAATGACTTTGAAGAATGCAAGCAGTCCAAATAAAAGCCAGATAAGCAACAGTTTCATAATACCATATCTAATATGAAAAAGCAAGAAGCAGAAGAATATATTTATTGGGATATTAGGTCTGTTGTAACTGTGTAGAATTGATTATAATACTTATCTAGACAACTTCCTTATTCTGTAGAGCTCCAGTTGTAATGACATAAATTACTTGTGAAGCCTTAATAAAGTGTTGCACTTTTGGGCTGTACCTTACTTGGATGACATGACTCTTACAATTAAAGGCTTGAAGTAATAGTACTAAAGAACTGAAAGCACCCCAGGGTTCTTTTTTGAAAGGAGTAGCTCCAGGAAAGGAGATCAGTAAACGGGAAAGAAAGAGCACTAAAACAAAAGAGGAAATCCTCTTTGACAAACAGCCTAAAGTACAAGAGCAGGTAAATTCTCCAAGACAGTGTAAAGTCTCCCATCTTCTTTGCTTCACATTCCTCAGTTATAATGTTCTGCTTTCTTGTTTAGTAACATTCTGATTCTTTAAGACCAAAATAAACGTCATGTTCTCAATGAAATGATGATCTCTGGGGAATGTGGAAACTCATTTTCAGGCCCTTTGGATGGGGTTGGGGTGAATCAGAGGGACGCATGGCTTTCTGCTTTGTTGTCTACATTACTATCCTTGTTTATAGAAGGAAAGAGAGAAAATTACACCCTTGTTGTTAACTTACGAGCTGTTCAATATTAGGTAACATTTCAGGACACCATAGGATTGTAAATTATATTAGAGCTGTTTGTCATGTTCAGTAAGTATATAATTTCCATCTACCTATGATAACGCTATTTGGCAATCAAAAAACGTAACATATAAAGGCCAATATTGAGTATTTAAGAAAAAAATTGTTAGAATAGACCTGTGAAAGCTGAAAAACGTAATCACCTACACCGATGCTGAGCTGCCATCGAGCTTCCCAACCACCTGGAACAAGTGCTCCTGAGTCTGCGTTCCCAAGACAACACGTCTTCTACCAAGCTTTAGTCTTGTCTAGTCTAGCTCATATGGACATTGTGTACAAACAAATCAATGTAAATATGAAAGAGAATGTCTGTTTTGGGCAATCCTCCTTTGTTATAAGGGTCCCCTGGCGATAAGCTGATCACAGGTTTTCACGTTGCTTGGATCCCTGGTGATCAGCTGCAATCTGTAGGGAAATCTGGCAACAAGTGTTCAATTTCCCCTAAAGAGGCTCTGTCACCAGTTTATAAGTGCCCTATCTCCTACCTAATCTGATCGGCGCTGTAATGTAGATAACAGTGGTTTTTATTTTGAAAAATGATAATTTTTTAGCAAGTTATGAACAATTTTAGATTTATGCTAATTAGTTCTTTATTACCAACTGGGCGTTTTTTAACTTTTTACCAAGTGGGCGTTGTAAAGAGAAGTGTATGATGCCGACCAATCAGGGTCATACACTTCTTTTCATTCCAGCCCAGCTTGTTTTTCTGCACAGCGTGATCTCGCAAGATCACGCTGTGTTGGGACTTCCTCCCACAGGTTCTTCATCGGAGCCATGGAAGACTGAACAGACATCGTGTCCAGCCACTGCAGATTTGGATAAACGTCCTGGCACAGCTGGAGGCGATGTCTGTTGAATCTTCCATCGCTCCGGTGAAAGACCTGGGCTGGAATTAAGAGAAGTGTATGACCCTGATTGGTCAGCGTCAAACACTTCTCTTTACAACGCCCACTTGGTAAAAAGTTAAAAAAACACCCAGTTGGTAATTAAGAACTAATTAGCATAAATCTAAAATGATCGTTTTTCAAATTAAAAACACTGTTGTTATCTACATTACAGCACCTATCAGATTAGGTAGGAGAAAGGGCACTTATAATGTGGTGATAGAGCCACTTTAAGTGCCACTACAGTGGAAATGAAGCAGTACAAAATTTCCATTGAAATCAATGGTCTGCCTGTGTAATGCATAGATGTGCCGGGTCTTCCTGAGTGAAAGACTTTGCAGCCATTCTCCGCTCTGGCTAATATTTGTGGGTTCTTAAACTTCCCTATTAAAGGGAATGTGTCGCTAGAAATGTTTTTATTTTCTTTAGTTAAACAGTTAGTGTATATATGATTAAATATTGTTCTAATTTTTTTAATTTTTTCACGAGTCAGGAAATATTATAAATTAGATTCTAATTTATAACATTTCCCAGTGCTGGTCACTAGATGGAGCAATTCCCAAAATTGCAGCATTGGCATGTGGTAAAGCAACCACATTGCTTTATGCTGCAAAATTTGAGAAAACACACTCGCTCTAGTGAGCTCACAGAATTCCCCCTCCCTTATCCTGGCTAGGGCCAGGAGAAAGGAGGGGATTGAACGGTCAAACCTCCTACACTGTGTGTCGCCATTTTTTGAGCTAACATACAGTGTAGTAGGTTTACATACAGTAGTAAACACACAGTAAAACACGTACATACACAGAAATAACTTACCTGCTCCTGCCGCCGCCGCTCCCTCCGGTCCGTCTGCTCCCTCCACTCCAAGTGCTTGCATTAGAACACAAGTCCGGAAGCCGCGACCGGAAGTAGTAATCTTACTGTCCGGCGCGGCTTCTGGTCCACAAGAAAATGGCGCCGGACGTCGCTCGGCCGAAGACCTTCAATTTGGACTGTGTGGGAGCGGCGCATGCGCCGTTCCCACACAGACGGCGTTCAGCATAGTGAATGGAACGGGTCCCGTTCGCATTCTCTATGGGGCTGTATGTGCCGTATTCCATGTCTGTATGTGTCGTTAATCGACACATACAGAGATGAAAAAAAAATGGCAGCCCCCATAGACAAGAAAACGTGCAAAAATAAAAAAAAGTAAAACACAAACACACAAATAAATAAAAAAAAATTTAATAAAACACTAAAAGCAAATTGATATAAAAAAAAAAATTTGCGACACCCTTCCTTTAAGGAATATGGGATTTCTAGACCAGACAACCACTTTAATGACTACTTCATAAGAATCACTACTGAAAGAATAGTGGTTACAGTAGGTTTTGGCCGAAAACCTGACAGTATATATTAAAAAATAATGAATGTATACTGCCAGGAAGGTATGTGTATTGTCACCAACCATGTTATGAATCTGTCAAATGGATCCCTAAAAACTGTATACTGTAGAGTTGGCATAGAGTTGTCATCCATTTAATGGATCCGTCTTTCTTTTTTTAAAGAATTGATCATTGCAAATATATGCTTGCCATTTATGTCCACTAATAAAAAAAGGTATCCAGATGTAAACCTGCCAGAAGTATGCCAAAAGGAAACCCTTTAGAAGTCTATACATTGTGTACAGTATACGTCTGGATACCTTTTTTTATATATGTTCTATATGTATACTGCCAACTATAGAGAAACCCGTAATGTTAATGGAGCTTTTGCCCAAAATGCTAAAGTGTCTTTACATAGATCTGTTCATAATTTTCCTTTTGGAAATGGCAAAAAAGCAGTAAGTCCTCCTATTGTTCATATACAATATATTCTAATTTAGAATAAACTTATAATTAAAACAGTTTCCTATAAAGCATTAAAAAAAATGCACATCCCCACAAGTTAATTTATTTTCCAATAATGAATTACACACTCATTTTGTTCATTGTATCTAGTAAAGAAACTAGACAATAGACATATAGAGAAAACTTAGAACCACATTGTTTCATGCGTGTATGGTAAAGCATATGAATTGTAGCTAAACTCATGACCTACTTGTGAAGTTCATGAGTTTCTTTCATAGACATGCTGTAAGATAAAGTGGGTGCTTTCCATATACAGTGTTCTTTTGAGCAAACAAATTGAGTTTATATTTACATTATAATGTTTCTCTGCACCGGATAAAACTGTACTTTTTATTATTAGTATAGTATATACATGTCCAATAGGTTAAATTTTGTGATGTCCATAAGTGAAATAAAACAGTTATATGAGGGATAATGTATATATGATACCCTGCATTGTCAGAATATAAGAAATCACTCGGGAGGTTTACACTGAATATGGAACTATGATGTGAATACAAATGAATAGGACTCAGAGCTTTTCTCTTACTTGGCAGAAGTTTCTTTGGGACCCTCTATAGCACCAGGACCCAGATGAAACTGTAGCCCCAGCACCGTCTGTAACTATGCCACTGGTAACATATAATATTCTGATATAATACTATAAGACTAGCTGTTAGTTCCTTTCTAGTGGATTTTGTATTGTGAATAAGAAGGGTGACACCATGTTGCAGTATCATTTCAACTTGCCATAATAAACAACTCATACGTATGACTGTTGGGGCCTATTCACACAGAGTATTTTTCAGTCAGAAAAAAATCTGCCTCAAAATTTCTTCAGGAATTTTGATGCAGATTTGGACCTGCCTGCACTTTATTGCAGTGTCTCTCGTGGCATTTTTTGCACCGTGGCCAGTAAGCGCCGTGGGCAAAAAACGCAGCGAGAAACTTTATATCTGAGTCCCATTGATTTCAATGGGAGGTTAGAGGCGGAACCGCGGCAAGTAAGCACATGCCGATTTTTTTCCCTGTGAGAAGCTAAAAGCCGTTTGGGGAAAAAAAACGCCTACGCCTCCCGTTAAAATCAATGGGAGGTGGTTTCGGATGTTTAGCACTGATTTCGACATGGCTTCCGCATCACAACAGGGCTTTAGTATTACCCCTTAATTTCCGCCGATATGCCTTTTCACGGCGGTCATTTGTGCGGACATCTCCAAACCTCAGCTGTTAGGTGACAGCTGGGGTCTTGGAGGCAACGTTAGGGGACCCTCTGAAAGGAGGAGGTGATCGATGTGAACACCCTATCACAGCGATCACCACCCGCTGAATGTAAACAGCGGTCTCTCTCCTCTGCTCTCTGCCTCTCCTCTTAGTTGTGGTTTTGTGGGAGGAGAGACAGAGACCTGTGGAGAGAATAGTTACAAACAGTTACAGTGAAAAACACAAAAAATACATTATATTACATTGTAATAACCCCCCTCCTGTTTTTTTAGTTAGTTTATTTCCATTTTTCTAGTAAATTTCATTTGAAAAATGTAATTAAAAAAATAATATATTTTTTTTTGTTAAACTGTTATTAGAGGATACGTATTAGAATGGCGTGCAAACTTTACAGCGCAGAGCAAGCTTATGCTATTTTGTGCCCTGATTCAAGCAGTGAAACAGGAACCACTTCAGAAACTGAAACATTTTATGATGACATTACCAGTACTGCTTCGGACGCTTCAGCAAGAACTCCACTTATGGAAGGTGAAGCTGTTGCCAGAGCCACAGGCGCACATGCGGGAACTAGTAATCCCATAGTACAGCCAATTTTTTGGGATCCTGCAGCAACCTTTATCCCTCAGATGCCCCAATTTATGTCAACCCCGGGCATAAACATTGACACTACGAATTTTGCCCCACGCAATTTTTTTCAGATTTTTTTTCGGGTGAGCCTTTGCAATTAATTGTGGACCAGAGGAACCTTTATGTGAGGCAGTTTTTGACGGAAAAGCCTGCATGTGGTTATTCAAGGGTCTGGGTTCCTACCATTGTTTGCGAGATCAAAACCCCAGTTTTTTCGTCAATAATGTCCCGGAGCAGGTATGAGGCATTAATCCGTTTCCTGCATTAAGGTAACAATTTAGAAAGCCTGCCAAAAAGTGATCCTTGGCACGATCGCCTTCACAAGCTGAGCCCCTTTGTTACTTTGCTAAAAGATTAATTTCTAAAATCCTACACTCCTGATGTGAACTTGAGTGTGGATGAATCCCTTGTAAATTTTAAGGGGCGATTGTGTTTTAGGCAGTACATACCATCAAAGAGAGCGAGATATGGCGTAAAGCTATATAAAATACGTGAGAGTAAGACCGGTTACACATGCGGCTTCAATATATATGAGGGCAGAGACCGTGAAATAAATCCCCCAGGATGCCCACAAAACCTTGGTGTCAGTGGAAAAATAGTCTATGACCATATGCAGCCGTTCCTTCAAAAAGGCTACAGAGTGTACACTGACAATTTTTATTCTAGTGTGCCACTTTTCAAAAGTCTTCACGCTGACAAAACAGGGGCCTGTGGGACGGTTCGCAGAAACCTCAAAGGATTGCCACCACAACTTCTATCAATGCGCCTGGCAAAGGGGGAATCAATTGCTTTCGCAAGTGATGAACTTCTTGCACTTAAGTGCAATGATCGAATAAGGTTTTTATGCTGAGCACTATACATGCTGACACCAAGGTCACTGTCAGAGAGACAGGGGCTACTGCGGACAGACAGAAACCGCTCTGTATTATAGAGTACAACAGGTTCATGGGTGGTGTCGACCTTTCAGACCAGGCTCTCCAACCTTATTTGATCAAAAGGCAAACGAGCCTGGTACAAGAAAGTGGCAATATATCTGATGCAGGTTTTTACTTTCAATTCCTATGTAATATACAAAAAGGCCCAGGGAACCATGACCTATCTGGAATTCCAAGAAAAAAAATATTGAACATATTTTATTTGAAGGAGGTGAAGTAGGACTCCATGAATAAGAAGATGTCAAGAGACTCACGGAGCGTCACTTCTTACATCCTATCCCTGCCACTGAGCCGCAAAGGTATCCGCAGAAGAGATGCAAAATTTGCCGAAAAAATGGCCGAAGAAGTGCTAAACGTTTTTTTTTGCCCCTTTTGCCCTTCAAAACCAGGACTGTGTAATTACCCATGCTTTGAGACCTACCATACAGTAGCAAATTACTGAATTAGGGAGAGCCAAAATAGGGAGGGATTCCTTATGCGAAAGTGAACCTGTCACAATGATAATTCTTTGTGCGTGTGGGGGGGAGGAGGGTCTTTACATCTGTTAGGGGAAAACTTTTTCTCTTTTTACATTCTCACTATACCCAGGGGCGTAGCTAGGGGGGGGGCAAGCGGGGCATCTGCCCTGGGCGCAGTTCGGAGGGGGGCGCCAGCGCCACCTCCTCCTGCACTATAATTGTACCTGTGTCGCAAGGACACAGGTACAATTAGAAGCAATGAATGACCGGGCACATTCCGTGCCCGGCCATTCAGCGCCTCTCCACGAATGAAGCGACTGGTACCTTTTGTACCAGTGACGCTTCCGTCGATGAAAGGCGCTGACTGACTGGCAGGGAAAGTCATCCTGCCCAGCCAATCAGCGCCTTTCATAGACGCTGCGTTCAATCCCCTGGAGACCTGCGCAAAAGAGAGCAGGTCTCCATGGCTGCCGGACGGCGTGGGAGCGGGAATTAGGTGAGTTTGAATTTTTTTTTATTTTTTTTTTAATTGCAATAGAAGTGTGGCTGTATCTGCGGGGGGGGACTTTGTCTACACGGGGGACTTTATCTACGGGGGGTGTCTATCTACAGGGAGACTATATCTACAGGGCTGGGCTATATACAGGGGGACTATATCTGCTGGGCTATATACAGGGGGACTATATCTACAGGGGGGCTATATCTACAGGGGGGCTATATACTGGAGTGGGCTGTCTATAGAGCCCCATATACAGGGGTGGGCTATATAGTATATAGCCGTCTGTAGATATAGCCCACCCCTGTATATGGTGCTCCATAGATAGCCCACCCCAGTATATAGCCCCCCCTGTAGATATAGCCCCCTGTAGATATATTCCCCCTGTATATAGCCCACCCCTGTAGATATAGCCCCCCTGTGTATAGCCCACCCCTGTATATAGCCCCCCTCTGTAGATATAGTCCCCCTGTATATAGTCCAGCCCTGTAGATATAGCCCCCTGTAGATATATTCCCCCTGTATATAGCCCACCCCTGTAGATATAGCCCCCCTGTGTATAGCCCACCCCTGTATATAGCCCCCCTCTGTAGATATAGCCCCCTGTGTATAGCCCACCCCTGTAGATATAGCCCCCCTGTGTTTAGCCCACCCCTGTATATAGCCCCCCTCTGTAGATATAGCCCCCCTGTGTATAGCCCAGCCCTGTGTATAGCCCAGCCCTGTAGATATAGCCCAGCCCTGTAGATATAGCCCAGCCCTGGGTATAGCCCAGCTCTGTAGATATAGCCCACCCCTGTATATAGTCCCCCTGTAGATATAGCCCACCACTGTATATAGTATCCCACAAATAGCTCCCCCTATAGTGCTCCACAGAAAGCCCACCCCTGTATATAGCCCCCTTGTACATATAGTCCACCCCTGTATATAGTGCTCCACAGATAGCCCACCCTTGTATATAGTATATACAGGGGTGGGCTATCTGTGGAGCACTATATACAGGGGTGGACTATATGTACAAGGGGGGGCTATATACAGGGGTGGGCTATCTGTGAAACACTATATACAGGGGTGGACTATATGTGGAGCACTATATACAGGGGTGGGCTATATCTACAGGGGGGCCACATACATGGTTGGGCTATCTGTAGAGTACTATAGGGGGAGTTATTTGTGGGACACTATATACAGGGGTGGTCTATATGGGGGCACTATCTACAGGGGCTCTATGGCAGGCACTATCTACAGGGGGCACAGTGTGTGTGTGTGTGGGACACGGTGTATGGTGCTATTATAATTAGAGGTGCAGTGTATGGCGCTATTATATTTAGGGGCGTAGTGTGTGGTAAAATGATAACTTTATATTTATTTATAGGTGCAGAAATGTTGGAAAAGTGAGAAGCTGAAGACATCTGAGCGGCAAACTGCAGAAATGGACCGGGAGAATTCATCATAGAGGTCTGGACCAAATGGAGAAAAAGAACTAGAATCTGAGACGTCACCGGTGAGTCTCTTAATGTAAATGTTCACTCTGCCTCTAATCAGTACTATAGTCACTGTATGATCTGCAGCGAGATGATTATGATAGGATTTATTTTTTGTGAAACGGCATCTCCCAGCATATCCTTATCATTGTTCGGGCCATGCTGGGAGCTGTAGTTTTACGCCGTACAAACCTATACGGCAGGGGTTGCACTAAATTGAGCTGTATTTGTGCTGGTGTTGCATATATGTAGTGAGCTTGGTTCTTGTGTTGTGTATAGAACCATATTGCTTGTGAAATGTACAAATAATTTTATGCTCGCGTTACATAAAAAGAAATGACACGTCGATTGGTAGAGAAAACAAACACGGCGAGGGGGAAGGAGATGTCGGGAAAGAGGTTGGGGGGGGCGCCAAACTGAATCTTTGCCCCGGGTGCTGGAGAACCTAACTACGCCTCTGCTATACCCCTAGATGAATGTCTTCAGATCTATGATAATACATAGTGTCATAAACATTTTATATATTTTATGTCAGATTTATCTGAAAGGCCTAGGTACAAACTATACCAATAGGTAAAAACCCTGTGGGTCTTCTTTCCCAGATTGGGTCATTTTTAGGTGTATTTTTATGATCCGATACCACAGCGCCTCTGCAAAGACACTATGGTGCCTAAAAATCAGCTGTGGAAACAATCATCCTTAGGCCAAATTGGACACCTTTAGTTTGAGGCCTTGCCAAGTGCCCGTGAGATAACATACACCAATATATTTGGTATCCAAGCAATCAGAACAAATTCAGAAATAAATCTAGAGGCATGCAAAAGTAAAAACATTATTTATTTAAAAACTTTTACACAACAAATTGAAGAAAACTGATTTTTTTTTCCACATTTTTTTTGCATTTTTGTAAGATTTTGAAAAACATTAAAAAAATAAAACCTATAGTATATACCACCATAAAGTCCTGTTTCTGCTGAAAAAAACCATACCAAATTTGTAGGGATACATTAGATTCCTACATTATAACCAATTAAATAAAGACATAGTGAAACTGCAAATTTTGCTTTGGTCATTAAGGCCCAGAATGCATGCAGGGGGAAGGGGTTAAGCATTGCAGAAAACATTCCTATCAGAAATATAATTAAACTCTTTTTGTAAGTTGTCAAATAAGTGTTGTGTTTATTAACATTTCCTAATAGACAGTAAATAAGAAGAAAAGAACAAACCAAAACAAAAAATGAAATTCCAGAGTCAAACACCTGTTATATCATTCTGATCTAAAAGCCATGTCTAAGGCCAGGTTCCCACAGGTCGGTAAAACTTCACACATTGTGAAACGTCATCCCAGAAGGATGTTCACACGGGCTATTTTCAGCCGTATTTCGGGCCGTAAACGTCCCCGAAAACGGCTGAAATATCTTAATTCAGAACACCTCAAACATCTGCCCATTGATTTTAATGGGAAATACGGCGTTCTGTTCCGACGGGGTGTTTCTTTACACCTCATTTTCAAAAAATGGCGCATAAAAAGACCCCATAAAAATAAGTGCATGTCACTTCTTGAGCCGTTAAAAACTTTTGATTAAAAACGGCTGAAAATCAGGAGCTGTTTTCCCTTGAAAACAGCTCCGTATTTTCAGCCGTATTTTGTTAACCGTGTGAACATAGCCTCAATGTTATGACATTCCTGGTATCACTGATGCGTACTAGTATCTGCTGCTGGAGGCCACATGCAGGGCGCCTGGAAACTAATATCTGGGAAACAATGCTCTACATCAGGGGTCTCAAACTCGGCCGGGTAAGTGGGCCGCATATAGAAAAAATGAGAAGTTGACGGGCCGCATTACTTTCAAATTTGATGCAATACAAAATTATTGTTAATCAATTAGTTATTTGAACCACTATAACACTATATTACTATAATAAAAAATAATACTACATTACTATAATAATACCGCTAGGTTTAAAATTTGAGATATTTCTCCACGTGCTTATTTCAACAATCCAGCTTTCTAGTTTAAGTGTCGCTAAATGCAGTCCGGCGGCTCAGTTAGCACACATGTCAAGATTGGGAAGCCCCTTTTTAGATGTTGCCGCTGTGCCCTCTGTGGATGCAGCCGCCGTGCCCTCTGTGGATGCTGCCGCAGTGCCCTCTGTGGATGCTGCCGCAGTGCCCTCTGTGGATGCTGCCCCAGTGCCCTCTGTGGATGCTGCCCCAGTGCCCTCTGTGGATGCTGCCCCAGTGCCCTCTGTGGATGCTGCCCCAGTGCCCTCTATGGATGCTGCCCCAGTGCCCTCTGTGGATGCTGCCCCAGTGCCCTCTGTGGATACTGCCCCAGTGCCCTCTGTGGATGCTGCCCCAGTGCCCTCTTTTGATGCTACCGCAGTGCCCTCTGTGGATGCTGCCGCAGTGCCCTCTGTTGATGCTGCCGCAGTGCCCTCTGTTGATGCTGCCGCAGTGCCCTCTGTTGATGCTGCCGCAGTGCCCTCTGTTGATGCTGCCGCAGTGTCCACTGTTGATGCTGCCGCAGTGTCCACTGTTGATGCTGCCGCAGTGTCCACTGTTGCTGCTGCCGCAATGCCCACTGTTGCTGCTGCCGCAGTGCCCACTGTTGATGCTGCCGCAGTGCCCACTGTTGATGCTGGGGTCCCGGAGCAGAGCCGCTTCTGGCACTCTGCCTGGGATTCCAGCTCTGCTCCTGACATCACTGTCCATATATGGACAGAGATTTCAGGGGCAACCCCAGAGCTGGAGTCTCTGGCAGAGCGCTCGTAGGCTCTTCCTGGGAATCCAGCTGTGCTTCCTGACATCACTGGGACTCCTGCTCTGGGGAAGCCCCTGACATCATTGTCGATGTATGGACAGCGATGTCAGAGGCTTCCCCGGAGTCCCGGAGCAGAGCCGATACTAGCGCTCTACCCTGGACTCCGCTCTGGGGAAGACCCTGACACACTGTCCATATATGGGCAGCGATGTCAGGGAATTCCACAGAGTCCCGGAGCAGAGCCTGTACTAGCGCTCTGCCCGGGACTCCGGCTCTGGGGAAGCCCCAGACATCGCTGTTCATATGTGGACAGCGATGTCAGGGAATTCCAGAGTCTCGGAGAAGAGCCGATACTAGCGGCTCTGTGTCCCGCGGGCCGCAGATGACAGCCCCAGGGGCCGCATGCGGCCCGCAGGCCGCTTGCTTGAGACCCCTGCTCTACATGGTCCCCAGTACCTCGTCCAGTCCTCAGCCATGGAACATTACTGAAAGGGAATTTTTGGGCTAATGTTTTACATGGTTATTTGTTTCTGTAAAATGATCAGTATAAACTTTGTTCACATCTGCGTCAGGACTTCGTTCATGGTTCCATCTGAGCTTTTCGTCAGGGGAACCCATGAACGGAATCCAAACAGAAACCATAGGTTTCCGTTTGCATCACCATTGATTTAAATGGTGACTGATCCGTTACAAATGGTTTCAGTTTGTCACCGTTGTTTAAGGGTTCCGTCGTTTTGACAGAAGTAATTGCGCCATTGACTATGATATTGATTCCGTCAAAACTACGGAACCCTTAAACAACGGTGACAAACGGAATCCATTTGCAACGGATCCCTCACTATTGAAATCAATGGTGATGTAAACGGAAACCTACGGTTTACGTTTGTTTCAGTTTGGATTCCATTCATGGTTTGCAGTGACGGCAAGAGTCCCGATGCAGGTGTGAACAAAGTCATACTTTTTTATTGCAAATCACAGAATTTACGAGACATAATATACTTATATAGTGACCGCGGCATCTAATTCCTTAGAAAGAGGAGGGTCCCTCCGTCATTCTATCGTCCCCACATGATGCAATTGCGGGTTGCCGATGGATATAATGGAAGCCTGGGGGCCTAATGAAGGCCCCAGGTCTGCCATTTTTTAGCTTCTCCTAAGCCCTGCCAGAGTACAATACTCTCCAATAAGTATTATACTAATATTATACCAGTGATTAAACAATCACTTGTACAAGTTCACTAGACTGACTAAACAAAATGTAAAAAAATAGTTTTTTGCAGTATACAAAAAAATGTAAATATTAAAAGTTTAAAAAAAGTTCCCATTTTTTTATTTTAAAGTAATGTAAAAATGTTAAAAATAAACATAATTAGTATCACTGCGTCCGAACAATTCTATTATAACGTTATTTATCCTGCAGTCAGATTTGCTCTTTTTTGATCACCTTAGCTCCCCAAATTTTTTTTATAAAAAGTGATCACAAAGTCCTATGCACCCCAAAATGGTACCAATACCACAGCTCATTCTTCTCTAAATCAGTCCTTACACCATTCCATCAACTTAAAAATATAAAAATTATACCTCTCGGGGTATGGCGACATAATTTTTTTTTCCAACAATTGTTTTTTCTTTCTATACGTAGTACATCATAAAGAAAACTGTATAAATTTGGTATCACTGTAATCATATTGACCAATAGAATAAAGTTAACATGTTGTTTTTTTCGCACTTGAGTGAGACAGTGGTGCAGTACCTTGCACAGCCTCTACAAATGTAACGGCCCGTGCAAAGTCCGAACCAGAGGGAAACCATGTAAACAATGAGGAGGCTGCGGCATTCGTACGAGTGCCATGGCCCCTTCAAACTGTTGATCAGCATGGATGCCGAGAGCCAGACCCCCACCTATCCAATATTGCTGGCTTATATTAAGGATATGCCATCAATTTTAAAAACCCAGATAACTGTTTTAGGTAGAATTATAAAGAAATGTAATGAGAACTGATTGTATTTTCTAAACGTATAAAGTATAAAAAATAAACAGGGATGCATAAAAGTTAATGATATGACGCTAAATGCTCTATAGTCCTGTATGAAAACTGTCCCAGCATAGAGCAGCATAGGATAGAGTAGGAAATATAGAGTCCTGCGATTTTGATTCAGTATTCACCTGTAAAACGCTGTTTGAATGCTATCAGCACTCAGCCCCCCCCCCCCCCCCAGGCTTACACACAGTGATTGACAGCTTTTATTTCCTGAGTGTGTATACAGGGTGATCTGTCAATCATTCTATGTGGGTGGGGGAAGTATGACTCACAGTCTTTCTCTATGAGATTTAGCAGGAGAGGATCTGTCTTAAATCATACAGTGGCATTTAATTTTTGTTTCCGTAGATTTCTATTCATGGTAGCGGATAATTATCTAGATCTGTAGGTATGAATTGGTACGCCATCCCTACATCTTGGTACTTAATAAACCTTAGGTATGCACTAGAACAATTTTGTGCTATTATAATTGGTGAACCAGTTCAAGCCAATCAACAGAATCTGTTTATGTGAACTTTAACTTCTTAGGACACCAAGTTGTACATGAACGTCATGGATTGCCTTAACTAATAGCTCTATGACGTACATGTACGTCATGGTGATTGCACGGGCACATGAGCTGTGCCGTACGATCAACAACAAGAGGCTTTCTGTGATTGACAGCCAGTCTCCCGCTATATTGGCCGGGATCACAGAAACCTCTGATCCCAGTCATTCACCCCTTAGATGCTGTGGTCAATAGTGTCTACAGCATCTAAGGAGCTTGACATAGGCGCCCCGCTACTTGATTGTGGGTTACTGATAAGTTACCATGGCAACCAGCGGCCTAACCAAGGCCCCTAGGCAATAAAAATAAAAATCAAATCCCAACAAAACAAATAAAATACAAATTGTACATAATTTAAAAAAATACATATTGGACACCGACACAATCTTAACTACCCGTAAAATAAAGTTAACGTAATATTTATACCGCACATCACATAGCACAAAAAAAAAACACATTGCAGATCAGGCTTTTTTCCCATTCCCCCATCAAAAAAAATATAAATGCATTCAATTAATTACGTGTACACCAAAATGGCATGAAAATAAACTACATCTCATCCTGCAAAAAATAACCCTTAGGGTATGTGCACACACACTAATTACGTCCGTAATTGACGGACGTATTTCGGCCGCAAGTCCCGGACCGAACACAGTGCAGGGAGCTGGGCTCCTAGCATCATAGTTATATACGATGCTAGGAGT
Organism: Rhinoderma darwinii; assembly: GCF_050947455.1. Taxonomy (NCBI): domain Eukaryota; kingdom Metazoa; phylum Chordata; class Amphibia; order Anura; family Rhinodermatidae; genus Rhinoderma; species Rhinoderma darwinii. The sequence continues at coordinate 225,722,753 of NC_134690.1, read as the reverse complement.
CCCTGCCTCTCTGCAGGACAACTGTCCCGTACTGTAATCATGTTTTCAGTACGGGACAGTAGTTCCACGGAGAGGCAGGGACTCCTAGCATCGTACATAAGTATGATGCTAGGAGCCCGGCTCCCTGCACTGTGTTCGGTCCACTACTTGCGGCCGAAATACGTCCGTCAATTACGGACGTAATTAGTGTGTGTGCACATACCCTTATACAGCTAAATTGGCGGAACCTGGCAGTAAGTGTTCAGATTCCCTACAGCGCCACCACAGGGGAAATTAGGCATTACACAGTGCCCATTCAAATCAATGGGTTGTCTGTAACCACTCTCTACTCTGGCCAAGGGATAACAATCGGGAACAGTGTATGAAACAGTGTATGGAAATAGATTTTCTAAACTGGACAAACCCTTTAATTAACTGCATTACTAATCACAGCTACCAACATTCACTTTCATTGCTCCAGCCAACTAGACAGCACTTCACGCTTTATAAAAGCCTTCACTTAGCTTTGTCACACACAGATACCAGAAAACATAAAAGCAGTGACAGCTTTTTTCAAAGAGGTATGGCTTTTTTATATATATATATATATATATATATATATATATATATATATATATATACAGATGTGTCCACTCTTACCTTTGCTTCAATTTGGTTAAGCACTTCAATTCGTCATGAAACAAATTCAACATGATATTGCAGACAGTAATCTCATATTGTATAAGAATACTGTCTGATAGGGGCCCTGTATCTAAGCCTTCCATGTGGTAGGCTTTGATACAGGGTCCATCAGACAGGATCACACATGGGCCCTGTATTACCATATGTGTTACAATTTTGTGCTTTTTTTTACAGGTTCATCTACTTAGAAGATTTTTGTTTTCAATAAAATGGTTAACAAGGGTTGTGTGGGTTTTTTTTATGTCAATAAAATATTTTTCTATGTCTTTGTATTTTGACAGCGTCCATTACTAAGGCGGTGCTTAATGTTATCCGGTGAAATGGCTAACACTAACCCCCATTATTACCCTGGTACCCACCGCCACAATGAGTGTCGGGAAGAGACGGGTGCGATCCAGTACCCGACCATCTGTAGCGACGGTTGTGCACTGGGGCGGCCGCAGGCTGGTATTATTGGTCTGGGAAAGCCCAAAAACAGTGGGCCTAAGTTCTGGGGGTTAGTTCTAGCTTTTTCACTGGCTAACATTAAGCCCCACCTTAGTAATGGTCGCTGTCAATCAGCCAGCGGCCATTACTAAGGCAGTAGTAATACATTTTAAAACCATACAAGGACATAGAAAAAATATTTTATTGAAGTAAAAAAAAAATATATATATCCCCGTTAACCATTTTATTGAGAATAAAAACACTGTTATCGAACTAGTCCTCAAATCAGAAGTAGTCCAACAAGCAAACCTGTAAAAAAAGCACAAACACAAAAAAAATTAGTAACCAAAAAAGCAAGGTTCTTGTTCTTATACTTATCTTTCCAGGGTCTAGCGCTGGAGCCGCCAAGTCAGCATGCTGGGCCCTATATTTAATTCTATCATGTGTGATACTGTCTGCTGAGCCACTGTATCTAATCCTATCCATAGCTATAGGGTTGAAGTGCTATAGATATGCAGTCTCCCCTGACGTTTTAACACCTTAGTGACTCCCTGGCTGCTAGTGCTGCATCGTTGGGTCACTTAGGAGACCCAGCGATGCAGCTGAAAGCTGTGGAACGTCGGAGAAAAAGGTGGGGGGGCAAGAAGGACTTTTGCATCGGGGCCCATGAGCCTTTAGCAACCCCCCTGCTGCTGACATACATCTATAAAATGTCAAAAGATCAGTTTGACTGGACTCTGCCTTAAATATGAATTCACCAAGGACAAGGGTTACAATATGTGATGTTTTTTTTTACTACAGATGGGAGACTCAAGGATCACAGCCAGGGAATCATGAATGCAATGAACATAGTGCAAATAGTAGGTTAATAAAGTTTTATTTTATTTTACTATTGTTTTGTATCTATCATGTAGTGTATGACGCGAGAGCAGGTAATGGAATAACAGTGACACCAAGTGGTCTTAACTGATATTACTACTAGCCTGTGTTATTAACTTTTCAGGCTGACTGTTCAGGTCTGATAAAAATGTCGTAGCTATAAAGGAATGGCTAAAAAACAAGTCAGTGGCTGAGTCAGTGTTCAAACCTCAATTTATTTGGGATTTTTTTGTCTGGACTCCACACCAGACTCAAGACTGTGACTGTTCCTAAAAATGTCTCTACTGACGAAGTTGTGCACTCAGTTATTTAGTGTATTATAACTGTAATAAATGTTGTATAACTTTGTAAAATTGTTTTTCATGTCTTTTTAAGCTGATCAATGTGAAAAAGGCTTAATGAAACCCACTGTGATTCAATGTTACACAATATAACATATTCAACTTCGATTATATCAGCCAAACCAAAGACTCCTCTAAAAGGAAGACAGGCCCATTTGTAGAGAGCACTGTTTCGGGGCTCTTACACCTCATCAAGAACCCCCAAAACAGTGCTGTCTTCAGACAGGCCTCTTCGCTTTGGAGGAGTGTTTGGTTTGGCTGATATGAGCTGATTTGTAAATTTTTCCCATACATCTCCATACACCCACTGGGTCTCATCAATAAGAGCCATCACCGCCCCCCCCCCCCCCCCTCCACCACAATATAACATACAAAGAGGTTGGATATAGTTGAACGAAAGACATTAACTGTGAATACTTTTTATATGCATTGTAACTCTCAGTGATCTGTTTTAAATGCACAAGACAGCAGAAAAGATCCCTAAAATAAAATATATATTTTCCTATGTTCTGAATCAGAATTTTCTGAAGCAAATGTCTATACATAGGAATATCTGATGAGAAAAAGCAATGCGCTTTAACCAAGTATTCTAGATGCACAGCATTGTCTGAAATAATTCTATATCATAGCCCCTGGGAATCTAAGCGGACAAGCAATCCCCCACTTGAAACATGCAGAGAGCTTTGCTAGGGTGTTGATAAGTGTCTATAGCAAAGTGTTCCTTAAATATTTAACTGCATGACAGGTACAGCACAATATAAGCGACCAGGCTGAAAAGTAAAGGTAAACATGTGAAAAACAAAAGAAGAGGAAATGGACGGATAACATTGTCACTGCCTTGTGTGTGGCTCTCCGGCTTAGCTCCCATTGACAATAAAATAACATTGGAAGGCGTCCAAGTCTTACAAAACATTTAGCAAACGTGAATGGAAGACATTACAGAGTAGAGCATTCTTAGCTCTGACTATATTTGACCCTTTGCACTCATTGTCATCCTGGTAAGGGTGCACGCTTGTGTATACTCTTTGATTTGATAGAAAAAAATATAAAAAATATACAAGGGATCGCTCACCACGTTTCCACTGCGTTATTCCATGCGTTTGTCCGGACCACGTTGTAAATAATGATGGTGCCCGAAGATATTCCAAGAGAGTCGACAGCAGGTATATAAGGCAATGAAAGTAATATGACCGAATAAAACAATTTTTTTTCATAAGAGTGATGGATATACCGCTTCTCCCTTTTCATTGTCTTTGATTTGATACCTACTTTATGAGGTGTGGCACTACTTGTGGTACTGAACAAATAATTGTGTTAATGCATAAAATGTTGGAAGAAGCATATTTGTATGTGTTTATGTATGAGAATCCATGTTCTGTTCTGGGGGTGATTTATAAACTTTCATAAAAAACGCCTCCTTGGGACTAATGGAACTATAAAATATTACATACAAATTTTCTATACATTTACAATGGCCAGCAAGGTGAGGGTAAGCAGGAATTAGACGTATTATTAAACTGCGGCAGATTTACTAAGGAAAATGCACTAGAATTCTATAGCAAATTGTGCCACAAAACAGAGTATATGGAGCAAAATGAAGTTGTGTTTTTGACACTTTTTGCTCTTAACTTGACCGTTTTTAAAACTTCCGCAAGAAAGAGGTGTGGCTAAGAGGAGTTGTAAAATGAACCAAGATTGATTAAAGACATGTATCCGTCTTTGGCGCAAAATATTGATGCACAAGTACAGCAGCCATGAGATGACATACAGAAGAAAATGGTGTCCAATATACCAAGCGAGTTTGCAACATTTTCACCAACTCCTAAATTCATGCTTCTTAGGACATTATGGATAAATATCCCCAATGCTTTTATTGACAAATCACCATGCCGAAGTATACCCAACAAGTTAAATATCCCCCAGTCCTTTGTGCACTTATGTAACTATGTCAGTATCAAGTAAAGCGGATCGGTTATATATTTATGCTGTCCTGTCTGAGGGCAGCATAAAGAAGTGACAGACAAGCTGATTTCGGCGGTCTGTCACTTATTAGGTAATGTGCCGTAGTTTCTGAAAATTTAGCAGCTATACTTGCGGCCAATGCTGCAAGCTTGAGTCCAAAAATATTCATAAATTCATGCTGAACTTGCCCTCCAGCTGTTGATTGAAACTTTTCTCCCTATCACTTGGCACAGAGAGAAAAGTGTCAATAAGCGGCTCCTTCTCCGTCCTCTTGCTCCCTCTACCCCTCTCCATAGACTTGTATAGGCAGCCAGTGAAGAAACACACCCCACTTCCTGCAGTCTGTCTCCTCTGCTCTGTAACTTGGGATGGACTGTGCTTGACAACAGTGGGTGGACAGCAGATTACAGGAGACACCTAGTGGCAGTAACTTCACACAGAATTTGCATGGATAAAACAACTACATTTTAACAGTAAGTAAATTATAATGTTGATCTATATCAGGTATACTATTAGATTAGCATAAGTTCTTTGAAAAGTTAGTTTGTATTTAAGGCATATTTTAGATCTTTATCCCCTTAAGAACCAAGCCATTTTTGTAGATGTCAAAATGTTTTTTTTATCTTGCCATTTTGGAACTAATTAATTTTTTGTTTTTGCATCAACACATCAGTATGGGGTCTTGTTTTTGCAGGACAAGTTGATGTTTCCAAACACACGTACCATTTTGGGGTAAGTATATATTAGCATTTAATTTTTAGCAATTTATTTGGGGGGGGACAAAAAAACAAAAACTAATCCACCACTTTCACTTTTTATTTGGTTTTTGTTCATTGGTGACCTAAAATATATGTATATGTTCATTGTATATGCTGTGATTTTAATTTTTTTAGAATACTTTTTTTTATTTTAGTCCCTTAACCCCTTTCCACATTTTCACGTACATGCACGTCATGGGAAGGGTCATCTTTCCGTATTGTGATGTGAATGTACGTGATGGAGATCGGGTGGGCACAGAAGCTGTGCCCGCACAATAACCACGGGAGCACGACTGTGACTGACAGCCAGGCTCCGACTGCAGCGGTTGAGACTCCAGAAACCTCCAAACTCATCTGTTTAACCCCCTACATTACCAGGGAAGCTGCCATTGACTCTTTAATTAACCTAATTCACCAAGGTTTCTCGTATTAGCACCTCTAATATCATAGCTCACTAGGGATCTTGGCATTAGCCCTTTAAATACATTGAGCTACCAGGGATATTACCATGACCCCACAAACTCCCAATTGGAAAGCAACATTTTGTCTTATCTGGTAGACCAGAATTTGTCCTTGATTTATTTATCTTGCTTTGATTTATCTGTGTGCAATATTTATCTCAGTGCTGTACAAAACTATTGCTATAAGTATCGGACTGTGAATGTTTAAACATTTGGGTGCTATTAGGCAACTTTTATCTGTTGCTGTTTCGGATTGCCCAGCTGTGAGGGTATAGTGCCCAGGTCCCTGCCCACTTAATAGCTACAAAGAATGAGTGATTCCAACTCCCAAAGAAAGATTTGGAAAAGTAACAAAAACATAAACACCGCAAAACACTTAACTTGACATTAATAAAAGGAGAAGGGGGTATTAGCCTAAGGAAATATGTAACCCCATGATCATTACAAATCAGGGCTAATATATTTTTGGATAGAAACATAATGTGTAAAGAGGCTATGTCACCACATTATAAAAGCCCTATACATAATATGATTGGTGCTGTAATGTAGATAACAACAGTGTTTTTTATTTAGAAAAACGATTAATTTTGACGGAGTTATGATCTATTTTAGATTTATGCTATTGACTTTCTTAATAGACAACTGGGCGTGTTTTTACTTTTGACCAAGTGGGCATTATAAAGAAGTGTATGACGCTGACCAGTCAGCGTCATACACTTCTCCCCATTCATGTAATCAGCACATAGTGATCCTGCGTTGTTCACTAAGTGCTGTCACATACTCACACTATAACGTTACTGAAGTGTCTTGACAGTGAATAGACATTGCTTCCAGCCAGGATGGGGTGTCTATTCACAATCCCGATGCTTTGGTAACGTTTGTGTGGGACTTACAGCACAGCAAGCGTGATCTCGCGAGATCACGCTGTAAATGACAGCACACCATGATCTCGATGTGCTGTGCTGTAAGTCCCACACAAACGTTACCGAAGTGTCGGGATTGTGAATAGACATCACGTCCTGGCTGGAAGCGATGTCTATTAACTGTCTAAACACTTCAGTATCGTTAATATGTGAGCATGTGACAGCACATAGTGAACAACGTAAGATCACTATGTGCTGATTACATGAATGGAGAGAATTGTATGATGCTGATTGGTCAGCATGATACACTTCTTTACAACGCCCACTTGGTCAAAAAGTAAAGAAAGTTACTAGCATAAATCTAAAATAGGTCATAACTCCGTCAAAATTGATAGTTTTTCTAAATAAAAAAACACTGCTGTAATCTACATTACAGCGCCGATCACATTATATAGAAGACCGGGCACTTAAAATGTGGTGACAGAGCCTCTTTAAGGCCCTTTTACACCTGAGAATAGTCACCGGGTGCAGTGAGGCGACGATCAACAAGACATCGTTGATCGGCGCTCGTTTGCTCCTGTCACACGGAACTATGGATGGGGATGAGCGGTCGTTACTCCGATCGCTCGTCCCCATCCATTATTATCATGTTAGCAGCGCGTCTCCCTGTTTACACAGGGAGATGTGCTGCCGACAACTATAATATTTCACTTTTTTAAAACGATACGATCAGCAGATGATCGAGCGTTTGCTTGTTCATCTGCTGATCGCTGCCCTGTTTACACTGGGATATTATCATGAACGAGCATTATATGAACCGTTGTCTGCCCGATAATCACCCAGTGTGAAAGGGCCTTTACTCTATATGTCCATAATGCTAAAGAGGTATGTTTTCAGTAATCCTTTAATGGCACTGTCACCTTCCCCGTGCAAGTTAACAAATACTGAGATTTATGAGCCTAACTTTAAAGATATGTGCACTAATCTGTGGCACATGAATCCCTCTGCCAGAACATGAAATCTTATCCAAACATATTAAGGTAAACACAGATATTACTATCTTCAGGGCCGGTATAATTAAGAAAGTAAAATTATGGGTGTGCAGTATTACAAAGTACATTTCAGAGGTTCACTGAAACAATGACAACAGAGCAATAACCATAAATTGTATTATTTATCACATTTTGGATAGTGGTAAAGAAAACACAATTTTTCTTTTCTCTTATTTCTGATTTTGCATGTAGCTGTGTGTCCATGTGACCATTCCTTTTATATTGATCAATGATCTCTATGTAAACATCTAGCACTGAACGTCCATCTGTCATAAGAGGCCACCCAATTTACAGCTTTAAATAGAAGTTTAGGTGTCTGTATACAGCTTAAGGGAGTTTTACACAGGACTATTATCGGTCAGACGAGCGTTCATATAATGCTAGTTGCCGATAATTGCCCTGTGTAAACGGGAACGATCAGCAGATGAACGAGCAAACTATCAATTATCTGCTGATCGTATCATTTTAAAAAAGTAAAAGATTATTGTTGTCGGCAGCACATCTCCCTGTGTAAACAGGGAGACGCGCTGCCGACGTAATAAAAATGTATGGGGACGAGCGATCGGAGTAACGACTGCTCGTCCCCATCCATAGCTCCGTGTGACAGGAGCAAGCGAGCGCCGATCAATAATGTTTCGTTGATTGGCGCTCGCTGCACCGGCCGAGTGTCGGCCGGTGTAAACGGACCTTTACTCCAGTCTGGATTGCTATCAGTTAATTTGTCAGTTGGCCGATCAGAGCAATATTGATTAACGGAGTGCTACCGACAGAGCTTCCTTCATTAACCCCTTAACACCAAAGGTTTTTTAAACCTTAATGACCAAGCAATTTTTTAAGGTTTTCCATCGTCACATTCAAAGAGCTATAACTTTTTTTTATTTTTCCGTCGACATAGCTGTAAAAGGACTTTTTTTTTGCGGGACAAGTTGTATTTTTTAATAGCACCATTTTGGGGTAGATATAATTTATTGATTAACTTTTTATTGACTTTTTTTGGTGGGGTAGTGTAAAAAACGGAAATTTTGCCATTCTTTTTTGCGTCTTAAAATTACGCCGTTTAACGTGTGGTATAAATAACATAATAACTTTATTCAGCGGGTCGTGACACCACATTTATATAGGTTTTTTATGTTTTACTGCTTTTACACAGTAAAAACACTTTTTTTTCTCAAAATAATTTGTTTTTGTGTCGCCATATTTTAACTATTTTATTTTTCCGCCGATGCAGCTGTATGAGGGCTTTTTTTTGTGGGACGACTTGTAGTTTTTATTGGTACAATTTTGAAGTACATGCGACTTTTGATCACTTTTTGTCCAAAATTTTTGAAGGCAGGATGAACAGAAAATTCTGGCATTGTTTTTTTATCATTTTTTACAGCGTTCACCGTGCGGGTTAATAAAGTATTTTGTAAGGGGAAAAAGTGGGTTCTTAATTTTTTTTTTACTTGGGACTTTAATTTATTTATTTTAAACTTTATTAAAAATGTTTAACTTTTTTTTTAGTCTCACTAGGGGATTTTACTGTGCGGTCATTTGATCGCTTTTATAATACACTGAACTACTCCTGTATTGCATTGTATTACTGCCTGTCAGTGTAAAACTGACAAGCAACATTAGAGGCAGACCTGGGGGCCTTTGGCAGCCATAGAAACCATTGACACTCCGCAATTGCATCACGGGATGCTAGTGGGGGTAAAACCACTCAGATGCGGCGCTCGTTATTGAGCGACGCATCTGAGGGGTTAAATATGATCGGAGATCACTGCTGGTGGTCTCTCGATCGTTGCCCTAAAGCCCGAGGCTGTTCGCAAACAGCCCGGGTTTCACGAGCTCCCTGCCCGGTGCGGAAAAATGTCTTCTGAAGCGCTGCCGTGAAAAGGCGGCGCTTCAGAAGAACTACAGCGAAAGGCCGTAAGAAGGCTATACGGCAGTCATTAAGGGGTTAAACACATCGAAGGAAGTGGTATTCTGACCCCCGAACTCTGGTTTATTGGCGTCCGTTTCTTCTAGGATAGCTCTTAACTCTATGAAATCTTTTAAATGGGAAGGTTCACGTAGCAAAAATTACAATTGGACCATACACCATATTGCAAAAAATAGTAATTATGGCCATGCATTTTTCTCGGAGAGACATGGTTCGCTGAATATGGGCTCATACTGTAGAAGTCTATGAGTCCGCCTTCAGCTAAACCCACCTCTCTAAGAAGATCCGAAGTGATCTCATCGCAGCCGAAGGGGTACGGCGCTTGGCTGAGTGCTTCTGCCCTTCGTTTCAGTAATTGGTAGGGATTTTAGTACCCGAACCCCACCGATCAAAACCTATGACGTCACTATGACATGCCAAAAGTTCTATAAAACGACAGTCAGTTACTCTTTCAATAATAAAATCCGTGCTGACTGCAGCCACCAATATGAAAAGTTTAGGAGCTTACTGCATACTATTTTACACAAAGTAAACACTAAGTTACACAAGTTTACACAAAGTTACAGAAACTTCATAGCACAGTGAGCTAGGCAGTTCCCCCTGGATGGAGCGGCCAGCATCATTTTTACCAGGCTGGGATGGGGTCCGGGCCCCCAATCCTGACAATTTGTTGGCCTCCATCAGGTCAGTCGAGCCCTATGGAAATATCTAGCGAGTATGGGTGCTTTCCTGATGTACACGCTACGCATAGCGAAAAAAAGGCATGTGATGGGGCCTTAGTTAGGTTAAAATAAGACACGTTCATCAAGTTCAACCCTTCTCAGATCAATTATACATTATTCATTGCTAAATTATTTAGAACCCTGAATGTCATTTGTCATCAGATAAGCATCTATACCAGGGGTCTCAAACTCAGCCGAGTAAGTGGGCCACATATAGAAGCAATGTGAAGTTGACGGGCCGCATTACTTTCAAATTTGATACATTACAAATATATTGTTAATCAATAAGTTATTTGAACCACTATAACAATACTACATTACTATAATAACACTACATCCCTATAATAATACTACATTACTATAATAATACCGCTAGGTTTAAACTTAACAGAAATTTGCGAGTTTTCTCCACGTGCTTATTTTAACAATCCAGTTTTCCAGTTTGGGTGACGCTAAATGCAGTCCGGTGGCTCAGTTGGCAGTGTTTGGCAGACACACAAATGTCAAGATTGGGAAACCCCTTTTTAGATAGTGCCACGAAGGACCCTCTGTAGATAATGCCACAGTGCCCTCTGTAGATACTGCCACAGTGCCCTCTGTAGATACTGCCACACACCCACCTGTAGATAATGCCACAGTGCCCTCTGTAGATAATGCCATAGCTCCCTCTGTAGATAATGCCACACCCCCCAGATAATGCCACAGCGCCCTCTGTAGATACTGCCACACACCCACCAGTAGATAATTCCACAGTGCCCTCTGTAGATCCCCCCCTAGATAATGCAACAGTGCCCTCTGTAGATAATGCCACAGTGCCCTCTGTAGATACTGCCACAGTGCCCTCTGTAGATACTGCCACAGTGCTCTCTGTATATACTGCCCAACACACCCCTTGAATATAATGCCACACACACCCCAGTAGATAGCTCCATTGGGGCTTCCTCTAGGAGTGGAATCCCCAGCCAGTGGGTTGCCGACGCTTTGGCCGGGGATTCCTCTGAAGAAGGAGCCCCTGATATCACTGTCCATAGACAGTGACGTCAGGGGATCCTCCTGGACCGGAATGTGATCTCAGGGGCAACCCCAGAGCCGGTATCCCAGAGCAGAGCACTAGTATAGGCTCTGCTCAAGAACGCCGGGGAAGCAATTTACATCAGTGTCCATATATGGACAGTTATGTTAGGGGCTTGTTCAGAGCTAGCGTCCCAGAGCAGAGCCGCTTCTAGCACTTTGACTGGGATTCCAGTTCTGCTCCTGACATCACTGTCCATATATGGACAGAGACGTCAGGGGCAACCCCAGAGCCGGAGTCCCGGGAAGAGCGCTACTGCTGCTATTTCGTATCTGGCAAGTTATGAAAAATGGAGGGGGGGCCCGGGGTAATAATGGGGATCAGTGATAGCCTCTTCATGTCTAACATTAAGCTTCGCCTGCTGTAGTGCTGCATCTTTGGGTCACTTAAGCGACCCAGCGATGCAGCTGAAAGCTGCGGGCCGTCGGCCATGAGAAGTTTGGACGGGGCCCAAGAAGAACCTTTGCATCGGGCCCATGAGCCTTTAGCTCTGCCCCTGAGCATATACATGTACAAGATGCCCATTACAAACGGGCAAAGCAATACAAATTTTCATGGGATTGCTTCTTTAATAATCTAGTCGTCGGCCTTTGAACCCTCTTCATCTCACCTATATCCTGTTTACAATGTTGAACCCAAAATTTAATGCCATATTCGAGATGTGGTCTTACAAGGGTATTTATAGAGGCACAATATTGTGTTGAGATGACAGGTTTTTTTATCTCTGTTTTTATACACCCTAAAATGTACTTGCATTTTGCAGCTGCAGTTTGACACGGATTACTGCTGTTTAGCTTACTTGTAACCAGAATACCCAGGTCCTTCTTTTGTTATGTTATACCCATTTTTATTCCATTTAACCCTATAATGACCAATCGTTTTTGGGGTTTTTTCATTTTTTTCATTGTCGCATTTTAAAAGCCATATTTTTTATATTTTTCAGTAGACATAGCCATGTAAAGGATTGGGTTTTTTTGCTGGACGAGTTGTATTTTTCAAAAACACCATTTTGGCGTACATATAATTTTTTGATTAACTTTTATTAACTTTTTTGGGGGTAATAAAACAAAAAAAACAGCAATTCCGCCATACTTTTTTGTGTCTTTACCGTATGATATAAATAACCTAATACATTTTTTCCGCCGGTCCCTACGATTATAGCGATACAAAATTTATATTGTTTTTTTATATTTTGCTACTTTTGCACAATAAAAACAGTTTTTAAATTAGTATTTGTTTTTGTGTCACCATATTCTAAGATCTACAACATTTTTATTTTTCCGTCGACTTGTAGATTTTATTGGTACTATTTTGGGGAAAATATAACTTTTTGATTGCTTTTTATTGTGTGTTTTGGAAAAGGAGGATGAACAGAAAATAGCAATTAAATTTTTTATTTTTTTTTACGGTGTTCACCATGAAGGTTAAATAACATAATAGTTTTATAGTTCGGGTGATTACCGAAGCAGTGATATCACTTATGTATAGATTTTTTAATTTTTTTACATTGTTTTTATAATAACACATATTGTAAGGGATTATCTTTTTTTTTTTTTACTATAAACTTAAAGGGGTTGTCTGGGCACAGGATGTTTTTTCATATTGATGAACTATCCACAGGATAGGTCATCAGTATATGATCGGTGGGGGTCTGACTCCCGGACTCCACATCGATCAGCTGCTTGGTTGCTTCCAGGCACCGGATGTAATGCAGTGTTCAGTTACAGAAGCAGGTGTCTGCAACTCTGCTCCTATTCACTTGAGTGTAACTATTAGTGAGGCCTAGGTGCATTACTTTACATTTATCAACATTAAATTTTATCCGCCACCCTGCTGCCATCTTGACCAAGGGCTTTTTCATAATTTTGTGGTTGACCAGAAGCAGCTGTATTTCCTCCTGTTTGAAGAAAGTAATATTGGGTGGAGAGCCTTTATAACTGTCCCCCTGAATATCTGGCACTGAAAGCCATACCTCACAACTTTCAAGTATCGCAAAGAGGGACAATTTTTTTTTCTTATAAGCCACGCCTCTAACCCCACCCAATCCTTGCCCATACACACCCGGTTCAGCCCACACAGTATCATGCTCCCATAGAACTCCCACAAAGTATAATGCCACTATAGCTGCCCCCCACACAGTATAATGCCAAATAGCTTAGATAGTGCCCACATAGATGGTGCCAGTGCCCACATATAAAGTGCCAATGCCCACATATAAAATATTAGTACCAAAATATAAAGTGTCAGTGCCCACATATAACGTGTTAGTGCCCCAATATAAAGTGCCAGTGCCCACATATAAAGTTAGTGCCCAAATATAATGTGCCAGTGCCCACATAGTGTCACAGTGCCCATGTAGATGGTGCCCAAATAGTTCCATAGTGCCCTTGTAGACAGTGCGACAGTGTCCACATATTAAGTGCCAGTGCCCACATATAAAGTGCCAGTGCCCATGTAGATGGTGCCCAAATAGTATTACAGTACGCATGTAGATGGTGCCACACACCCCTTGAAGATAGCGCCACCCTGCCAGTAGCTAGAGCTAACCCATCCCCATAGATAGCTCCATTGTGGCTGCCTCTAGGAGCGGAATCCCCAGCCAGAGCATCGGCCATGCTATAGCCGGGGATTCCGCTTCAGTAGGAGCCCCTTACGTCACTGTCCATACATAGATAGGGATGCCAGGGGCTTCTCCAGGAGTGGAATCCTTGGCCAGAGCACCAGCAACGCCCCAGCCTGGGATTCCACTTCAGGAAGAGCCCCTGACGTCACAGTCCATATATAGATAGTGGCACCAGTGGCTTCTCCATGAGGGGAATCCCCGGACAGAGCATCGGCAACGCTTTGTCCAGGGATTCCGCATCAGGAAGAGCCCCTCACGTCATTGTCCATATATAGACAGTGATGTTAGGAGCTTTAAGATGTCAGAATCCCCGGCCAGAGCATCGGCAACGCTCTGGCCGGGGATTCTGCTCCTGGTGGAGCCACTGACATCACTGTCCATATATGGACAGTTTCGTCAAGGGCTTTCCCAAACCCGGAGGAGTCTCCATAGTTGAATGCTGGAGCAGGGAGCTGACAGTTCAGCATTGGATTCAACTGTATCTGCGTCCTGAGGACGCAGATAAAGTTGAAGCCGAGACATACCACTGGCCAACCAGGACAGCGGGACACTGCCCGGAATCCGGGATGGTTGGAAGCTATGCTGGCAGCTCCTTAGTGAACACCATAAACCCAATCCCTTCCTTCATGCATCAATTTCTAAGCCACTCCCTAAGCTCCCATTGACTTTCTAGGGAGATTCGTGGCATTGGTAGTATTTCTAAAAACACTGACTTGGAGCTCCTGGACTTAAAGGGGTTGTCCCACAAAACACATGTATTCCCTTATCCACAGGATAGGGGATACATGTGTGATTGCTGGGGGTCTGACCGCTGGGATCCCCAGCGATAAGGAGAACGGGGGACCGAAATTCCGCCGAAGTGCTCCATGAGAAGAATGGGACTTCCGAGGTCTGTGTCCGGGTTGTGTGTTCCCCGTTCTCCTTATCGCTGGGGGTCCCAGCGGTCGGACGCCCAGCGATTTCAAATGTATCCCCTATCTTGTGGATAGGGGATACATGTGTTTTGTGGGACAACCACTTTAAGCTTTGCTCCTAGTTCTCTAAAATCCACCTTCCACTAACTTTTCTATTGGTAACTATGTGTACCATGACTACTGGGTCTTCCATAACCCCACCCAGAAGACTGTCTATCTAACTCGAGCACCCGGCAGACAACACACTGTTTGGCATTCATGGTCTCAGGGACAGATAACCCTATATATAATTATAGAATCCCCTACCACCACCATCTGTCTGACCGTTGCTGCACTTCTATTCCCATCCTTCCTACAGTTGTCAGTCCCCTGGTTGCTAGGAGAAACGCCCTGCTGTAGGGATGCTAGCTCTGGACTTGCATTCCTAATATCAACTAAACAGGCATATTTACTAGGGTGTGCCAGCTCTGGCCTAGCCACCTTGATACTTTTCCCCTTATCCCTTCATTTAGCTGTTACCCAGCTGCTGATTTCTGGGCCCTGAGATTGCCCTCTCCACCCACCTCCATCTCGCTGGCCCCAGCCAGTTCCTACTCTGTGAGCTCTGAACTCCTCTCCAGACTTGCAATGTTCCTGAGTGTTACAAGCTGCAAATTTAGATACAAAACCTGGGTTTCCAAATAAACAACATGCTGGCATCTAGTGCAGAGATATTCACCCTCAAATGGCTGTTCAAGACATGCATACAATGCACAAAACACACACTTAGTAGCATTGTCCATGGAGCAAGGGTATAAAACTGTAGGTTATTATGAAAATTCTGCTGATGCTGCCGATAATAAAATTAATCAGAAAAATTCCTTTTAGGAACTGGGGATCTGATAGGTGCCAAATTATCAGATAATCTGTATTATTGGATGGTCATAGAAAAGTATAAACACTGTATGGCCAAATGTATGAGGACATCTGACCATTACACCTTTATGAGCATGGGCGTTAATATGGAGTTGTGCTCCCTTTTGCGGCTATAACAGCCTCCACTCTGCTAGGAAGGTTTTCCATAAGATTTTGGAGTGTGTGGTAATTTGTGCTTATAGAGTCAAAAGTGTATTTGTGACGTTAGGCACTGATGTTAAACTGGCCCGAAAATGGCCAAAGGTATTAAATGGAGTTGAGGTAAGGGCTCTGTGCAGGACACTCAAGATCCTCCACACCTTCCCTAAACTGTTGTTACAGAGTTGGAAGCATACAATTGTCTAAAATGTCTTTGTATGTTGCAGAATTAACTTTACCCTTCACTGGAAATAAGAATCCTAAATGTTTTTTTAAGTGATTGTCGTTGTATTGACGAATTTATCTGAATTAATTTACCTTGGCCAAATTTAAAGAGATACATACTAGTGACAGATTCTATTTAAACATGTTATTAAGGCAGAGGAGAATTATGTAAAACCGATTTGTAAGAATCACCCTATAAACATAATTTGATTTATGTATAGCTTGCACATTGTAGTAAATCAGACCAAAGTGCAAACTCCCTATTGCTGTATGATTCAAACAGTGCTGGAAAAACTCTAGTTAAAATATGATCGCTGTGTCGGTGACAGGATAAAGATAAAAAATTTAATGAAGATTGTGGAGGTAAATGGGAACCAATGCAAAAATACCACCTTGAGCTAAATATACAAAAGTTTTAATCTGCCACTGTTACATCATATCACACACGCTCATTCACTATAGGTTCATAACTACACTCATCAACATTGAAATTGCACCATCAAGAAGGAAAAGTTTTGAAATTGTGGAAATTACAGGATCGATAGATATGTTAATGATGTGCAAATGATAAAAAAAATAAAAACAAAATATTCCAAACATCTTGTTTTATTCTGTATCGAATATGAGCGCCACGCGCAGAAATACATGAACTTACATGCCTTGGCATGCTATCAATGAGATTATTAATGGTTGTCTGAGTAATGTTATGCCACGCTGAATGAACTTGGGCACGCAAATCATCAAGATTGGTGGCTGGCAGCTCCCTTTGCATCTGCCGACCAATGACATCCCAGATGTGCTTGATAAGAGACAAATCTGGAGACGCTGTAGGCCATGATAACACGTTTAGGCCACGCAAGATAGTCACAGTACCACCAGCAACATGCTGCCCGGCATTGTCCTGTTGAAAAATGGCTTCTGAGACACTTTGGAGAAATGGCCATACCACTGGTTCCACAAATCAATGTAACGCCAAGCTTTTAGTTTACCTGAAATGAAGACTACAGGGGTCCGGCTACCGTACATTACACAACATAATCCTGGAAATAGGACCAAGGCTTAGCAGAATAGGCTTGGACTTCCACAGCGCGACAGAAACTGACGTAAATTATAATGCAAATCTACCTCAGCTTGTAAATGGAGTAGATTTAACTTTTTGGGGCATGGTTGCCTAGAAATGCACCTAATTAATAAATTAGGTTCATTTTACGCCAGCGCCCTTTAGATTAAGAATGGCGTCTGAAACGTCAGTCCTTAATTCCCCTCATAGTGGTTTTCAATCTTTTAACATTGTAGGATGAATACAACAAATAAACACCATTTTCAAATGAATGAAGTTGTGCCCATACAGATTAAATACATTATACGCAGTGGCAGATTTACTAACACCAGTTTTTTATACACCAGTCTTAGCTTTTTGCTCCGCTGGAGAAGGATGCAACAGATTTATTAGGCGCACATCTCTTAATAAATTAAATTAATTAATGCGCCTTTCATTTCCTCCGAATTAGGGTTCACACAGTGCAGATTTGCTGCAGATTTTGTCTGCATTTTGTAAGCCAAAACCAGAATTGGTACCAGGAGAGCAGACCTATAAGAACTTCCTTTATACATTTCTACTGTTTAGGTTCCATTCCTGGTTCTGGCTTAAAAAATACATGCAAAATCTGCACTGTGGGAAACCAGCCTTAGAAATAAAATTTAAAAAATGGATGCTCACCTTACCACTCAACTTTTTGTCTCCGCTCCGGGTCTCCTCGGGTTCCCTCAGCATGCTGCAGCTTATACAAGGTTCTTACGTTGAGCAGCATTAGGGCCTTATATGCGTTACAGCACTCAATGTCCTGAGTGCTGTGTCACTTGCAACGTCCTGACACTACACGGCATCAGTGTCTTGTATAAGCCACAGCATGCTGAGGGAGCCTGAGGGGACCCGGAAGGGAGAAGCAAAGTGGAGCATACAAGTGAGGTGAGCATATATTTTTTTTACTTGACCGATGAGGATGCGGAAGAGAAGGTAGTCCGATCGGGGGTCGCAAGGTACGGGGCTTGGCATGGGCCTCCACTTTGCAATGCCCCACAGGGTGAAATCTATGCCAGCAGGGAGCTGGCATAGATTTCCTCTATAATTTACACCAGTTTTCTGGAGAAATTATAATAAATTTGCTAGCTGTGGTGGCCCTGCCCTTTTAGGAAGCCATGCCCCCTATTTTACAAAGGTTGCGTTGGCGGCGTAAAATGCCTAAAAGTTTAAATTTGTAATGCAAGTTCAAATTTTTGGCCTGTTTGTGACTTCTCTACGCCAGAAAACTGCTGTATAAAGGTTGATAAATTTCCCCCACAGAGTTAAGTAAATGTTGTGTCTAGACATAAAGCATAGAGGTGGAATGTATTACTGAGAAATAAATATTCACTAATCTCTTCCATTGCCTGTTTCATCACTGTCCTGCAAAGAAAAGTTGCAAAGGTCAGTGTGCTTACAACTATGTTTATGTCATGGAGTCAAAGTCTCACAAGAAAAATAGGCTCTGAAATACCTTACCCATGCAAACGTGCACCTAAGGTATGACCTAGAAGTAGCTCAGCACATTTTTAATAAAACAAGATATCAAGAATTATAAAACCATCTCACAGCCTGATAGATGATAGTAAAGAATCATACTCTGATCTCCCCAATACACGTATATTGTGGTCCACAAAGCATATTAGTAGCAAAGTAGCAGCCCTGTGGGGCATAGTAAAAATATATGCAATAAAAAAAATCTATACCTGTTATCAAGCCACTCCTATCTTTAATCTTTTCTATGTAACCAGGTTTTAATGAGTGCTACAAAAATTCAGGATTCTTAACTAAATTTCCAATATCATTAATAAACATACTATAGGATTAATACCATATAAAGCTTTGTCTTTACATATTTATGACATAGATCAGGCATCCTGACTTCTACATTGCATCCTAAAATAAAACAGACACATGAGTTGTCCTTTTTTGTCATGTTGTTGAAAAAAATATTTTCACTTGTGTATATACTTCTTCCCACTCTACTTTTCAAATTGAAAATTATGGGAAATATCACTGCAAAACTGGGCATTACCATTCTGGAAAGCTTCCTAACAACCCGTACAGGCATCAGTTTTCTTTTGTCACTTTTGGAAAGCAATGAGGACGGAATCTGATATAATTTAAAAAGGATTGAATAGAATTTTAACAAGTAGATGGACTGGAAATCTTATATATTTAGGAGAGAATGATTGTATTTTAGGGGACATGATCTTAAAGCGGTCATGACCTATTGATAAGATAGCTATAAAGGTATACTAGGCACCCTGGGATACTGCTTAACTAGCGGGCATTGGGGGTCAGTGCAGAGACTGCTAGCCAAGCATCTGAACACTAAATAAAATGGTTACAATGAATATGTCCCATCATCAGTGCATATAACATACTTTTAAATATAAATCATACTCCCATAACATGACTGATTATTACAACAATAAATTGGATAGGTAAAAACAGTACTGATTAAGTGCACTCAGAGAATAGACAACAAAAAAACCCAATCACTCACCGTTAACGTCTTCTCTTATTGTAGTCACTTACTTTCCCGCCTTTCCCATCTGGCCCAGACCAGCATGACAACTTCTTCTCTATGATGCGATTCTGCAGAGTTCGCTGCCATGCCCCTCGCTTTCCCACCACATACCTCCCAGGACAGCCACAATGTCCCTTATTTCAGTCACAATGCCCTCATGACAGCCACAATGCCTCCAAGACAACCACAAACGTCCTTAATGTCCAATATGCCAGCACAATGCTCCATGACAGTCACCATTCCCTCCATACAATCCACAGTGCCCTTTATGCCAGCCAAAAAGTCCTCATGTCAGCCAGAATGCCTCCTATGCCAGTCATGCCAGGCACATTTAACCTCTTGATAGACACAATGCCCCATGCAGGCCATGATGCCAACCACTGCAGTGCCAAATGCCCCCTATGCAAGTTGCAATGTTCCTATGACTTACTTAGAGACAAGGAAGAATCCGCAAGATATTGTTCGCAGCTTCTTCCCCTGCTAGTTTTCAATTGTATCTGCGTCCTTAGGAATTGAAAGGGGTGATCACCGGTCTGAAACACCCAGGGCACAGGGCAAGACACCCTGTGCATGTGCCGCTGGTGACTGTAGTCCTTTTGGAGGATCGGTGGGGTCATAGAATGTCACCGGTAAAAAAAAAACTCATACAGTCATTGCATATACTAGAACACTACATTTAATCAGTGATTGTGAAATACCTTGACAGGTAGATTTCTAATAGAAAATAAACTACTAATGTTCCTAAATCATTCGTATGTCTCAGTAGAAGTGTGTGCAGGGGTTTCATAATTATGATGTTCTGCATAATTTTGAAAGTTTCCATATGTAGCGTAAAATCAGCACTGCTTACACTTGTAGGACTATTGTGCAATCGAGCGTCTTCAAGACAGCTGACAATTGTGATAGGACCAAACTGATGGTCCTCAGTATAAAATACAAATTATTGTTCCAAGAACTGACTGTAGTCACTTTTAATTAATAGTAACTACAGTCAATTCTTGGAAAAATCATCTGATTTTGTCTATCGCTTACAAACTAGGGGTTATAATAACAACCATATTATATCTGAAGCATTTACTAGGGTAGTAAACCAGTATAAGAATAGACTACTATTTGGAAAACTGAAAAAAACATGAGAATAAGCGATTTGTTTTCTTATTTCAATATAGCACATTGGCTGAACAGATTAGAAAAACCATAAGGAGATATTGGCATTTCATTGAGGCAAATGAAGAACTAAAATAAAAAAACAGTACAGTCACCTATAATTGCCTTTCATCGCTGTAATAAGTTTAGGGACAAATTAGTTAGGGGTCATTACCAAGAAATCAAAGCAAACTGGTTGTATGATCTGACACCCACTGGCAACTATAAGTGTGGCCATTATTCATTTTGCAAGTGAGTGCGTATTGGTAGGAATCTACATATAGGGTCCATTTATCATACATTATCTCATTTCGATATTTGTCGATCTGATTTTGTCGAATATATTGCCCTTGCAATTTTTATTTTAATGGCAAAACTATTAATTTTTGTTTTAGAAGGTTTCGTGAACACTTATATTCGATCACCACAGAAAAGGCATATCTGGGACTTATCAGCCATCTGAAAGAGATACATGGCAGAAATTCTACAGTTGATGCCTGTCATTTGCAGGACTACAACTGGTTTTCTCCCCAGTAATGGGTAAGATACAGCGGTGGGATTCGGCTGGTTCGCTCCGGTTCTCCTGAACCGGTTGTTAAAATGGCAGCCGGTTTGCAGAACCGAGTTATGCAGGAAGCCGGAACCGGTCTGGTCCCCTGCAGTCAATTGTATCCACGTCCTTAGGACGCGGATACACTTGAGTTGACTGGTGCTGCCCTGGCGAGGCACATAATGCCTCGCCATTCGGCGCTTTAGTGATGATGTAGTCGGCGCGATGACGATGATGTAATCGCACCACTGCATCATTCCGATAGAGGACTGACATCGCTGGAAGATGGCGCGGCAATGGGACAAGTAAGAAAATGTTTTTTTTTCCTTCTACGGTGGGCACTATAGGGCACTACATAGGGGACTATACAGGGAACGAGAACTACAGAAGACTATATAGGGAAATAACTACAGGGCCCCCAGTGGCGTTTCATGTAGAGAGACACATGTGGCGTTCCCTGTAGATAGAGCCCCCTGTGCCCCTGTGGCGATCCCTGTAGATAGGGCCCCATGTGGCGTTCCCTGTAGATAGGGCCCCATGTGGCGCTCCCTGTAGATAGGGCCCCATCTACAGGGAACACCACATTTACTGTAGCGTTCCCTGTATAGTGCCCCCTGTAGTGTTCCCTGTATAGTGCCCCCTGAAGATAGGCCCCCCTGTGGTGTTCCCTGTAGATAGAGCCCCCTGTGGCATTCCCGGTAGATAGAGCGCGCTGTGGCGTTCCCTGTAGATAGGGCCCCCTGGGGTGTTTCCTGTAGATAGAGTCCCTTGTGGCGTTTCCTGTAGACAGAGCCCCTTGTGGCATTCACTGTAGATAAAACCCCTTGTTACATTCTCTGTAGATAGAGCCCCCTGTGGGGTTCCCTGTAGATAGAGCCCCCTGTGCCCTTGTGGCGGTCCCTGTAGATAGGGCCCCATTTCCCGCCCCATGTCTTCGTCTGAAAAACAGAGAACCGGTTGTTAAAAATTTGAATCCCACCCCTGGTAAGATAGACACACTAGTCTGTTACGACATCAGGCTGAGTGGATTATAAGAACAAAGGCATAGGGACGTTTGGAACGCTCTCTCTTCTTTCCTTTGAAATGGTTATCTTGTTACTAATGCTATATTAGATATTTATATTAACTACCGATTATATTTTAAAATATGAATATGAATGTTTTTCATCAAAATGTATTTGAGTGACACATGATTGTGGACAAAAGCGCAGCGGTGCATATCCCGATATGCCTTGAGTAAGCGTCACTGTGACGTTAAACGGTCATAGGCCCGACTGTTATGTGATTGTGCCTCATACCTGCACCTGCATTGTTTCATTACAATAAAGAAGTATTACATAGTTTAATGGTGAATGCCGTAAACCTTTTCCTCTCTACTACTTAGAATGTTTTTCGGAAGTATTTACATCACATTGAAAAATGGTGCCTCATCATATTACTTATATTGTATTAATCCTAAATTTGCTGACAATTTTCTTGTCATTATGGATACATCAGATTATTGTACAACTTCAAATGTAAAGACTACACTGCCCAGAGTGCAAATCACCAGAGAAAGCTCTGTGCAGGGATTGAACCAGCCAGAAATGCTGGGAGATTTCAGCTCTGAAGGCAGCAGAAGAGATAAGATGCTAAATCAGAATCAGTTTAGTTAAAAAATACTGTATATTACGCTTTCATTACATTAACTGTATTCCACTAGGTTAAATTTATATTATATACGATACTCAGACCACACATACAATTATTGCTTGGTTGACCTAATATACAATACCGTTCAAAAGTTTGGGGTCACCCAGACAATTTTGTGTTTTCCATGAAAACTCACACTTATATTTATCAAATGAGTTGCAAAATAACTAGAAAATATAGTCAAGACATTGACTAGGTTAGAAATAATGATTTTTATTTGAAATAATAATTTTCTCCTTCAAACTTTGCTTTCGTCAAAGAATGCTCCATTTGCAGCAATTACAGCATTGCAGACCTTTGTCATTCTAGCTGTTAATTTGCTGAGGTGATCGGGAGAAATTTCACCCCATGCTTCCAGAAGGCCCTCCCACAAGTTGGATTGGCTTGATGGGCACTTCTTGCGTACCATACAGTCAAGCTGCTCCCACAACAGCTCTATGGGATTTGGTGACTGCGCTGGCCACTCCATTACAGATAGAATACCAGCTGCCTGCTTCTTCCCTAAATAGTTCTTGCATAATTTGGAGGTGTGTTGTCCTGTTGTAGGATGAAATTGGCTCCAATTAAGCGCTGTCCACAGGGTATGGCATGGCGTTGCAAAATGGAGTGATAGCCTTCCTTATTCAAAATCCCTTTTACCTTGTACAAATCTCCCACTTTACCAGCACCAAAGCAACCCCAGACCATCACATTACCTCCACCATGCTTGACAGATGGCGTCAGGCACTCTTCCAGCATCTTTTCAGTTGTTCTGCATCTCACAAATGTTCTTCTGTGTGATCCAAACACCTAAAACTTTGATTCGTCTGTCCATAACACTTTTTTCCAATCTTCCTCTGTCCAATGTCTGTGTGCTTTTGCCCATATTAATCTTTTCCTTTTATTAGCCAGTCTCAGATATGGCTTTTTCTTTGCCACTCTGCCCTGAAGGCCATCATCCCGGAGTCGCCTCTTCACTGTAGACGTTGACACTGGCGTTTTGCGGGTACTATTTAATGAAGCTGCCAGTTGAGGACATGTGAGGCGTCTATTTCTGAAACTAGAGACTCTAATGTACTTGTTTTGTTGCTCAGTTGTGCAGCGGGGCCTCCCACTTCTCTTTCTACTCTGGTTAGAGCCTGTTTGTGCTGTCCTCTGAAGGGAGTAGTACACACCGTTGTAGGAAATCTTCAGTTTCTTGGCAATTTCTCGCATGGAATAGCCTTCATTTCTAAGAACAAGAATAGACTGTCGAGTTTCACATGAAAGCTCTCTTTTTCTAGCCATTTTGAGAGTTTAGTCGAACCCACAAATGTAATGCTCCAGATTCTCAACTAGCTCAAAGGAAGGTCAGTTTTATAGCTCCTCTTAACAGCAAAACTGTTTACAGCGGTGCTAACATAATTGCACAAGGGTTTTCAAGTGTTTTCTAATTCTCCATCAGCCTTCTAACACAGTTAGCAAACACAATGTACCATGTTTGCAGCTAGAATAGTCATTTAGCACATTAACAATGTGTATTTCTGATTAATTTAATGTTATCTTCATTGAAAAAAAATTGTTCTTTTCTTTCAAAAATAAGGAAATTTCTAAGTGACCCTAAACTTTTGAACGGTAGTGTAAAACCTTAATAAACAGTGATAAATAAATTATATTATTTCTTCTAATACATAATGTAAAATATATATTTAAGTCTAGCTTGTAATAACAGTGAATACGTTTAGTATTTAAGACACAATTTCAGGGTGATCAACTCCTTGAAAGATACTTGAAAATGCAATTTAGTTTTTAATTAGCTCTTTAGTATACAAAGACCCTTTTCTAAAAGCAAAAATTAGATTGATAAGATTACTTTGAAACACTGGGTTTTAGGTGAAGACAGTGCCAGCCTTTGAGGAAGGTTAGGCCAAGACTTGACATAAAGGACATAGAGGTCTTTGTGATGATAGCAAAAAGAGACAGGAGAGAATATAGACAGAAATGTGCTGAAGGACACATGCCAGGAAGGGAAAGAAGGTTATGTGGGTGGGGGGAATGCTTAAGACATGATGAAGATGAAGGGGTACGGGAAGTGCTTGTTATTTCAAGAGATGTGCTTGATAGGCTATCGTGACAATGCAGAGCGTGGCTGGTGACCTTTGAGGCAAGTCACAATGGTTTCATCTTGCAGCACCTGTCACTCTGAGATGTGAGGAAGTGGTCTCCAAACTTTCTTTTCTACCAAGTATTCAGGCAGAATACCATGAACACATATAACGGTTGATAAATTATTAATACTATGGTATTTCACACTCTTGTCAGTAGTGGAAACATTTCTCACTGACAGAAATGTATGGCAAATATATGACAACTCATTTAATATTTGTGAATTATTTTGTCGCAAACCACACAATAGAAATATATAAGGTTTACACACACTATTGCTCAAGAATGATGTCTCATATGCGACCTAAAATGATCATTCATAAAGTTCAGTGGCAAGATGCTCAGTTACCACCATATGACATCAATATATCTCATTTTATTTTCCATTAATATGCAGAATTCCACTACTAATGCTTTCCAACCGCTATAAATTCTTTTATAAAAGGCACAAAATCATGAAAAAAGCAATGCAAATATACTAACCTTTCAAATTTGCCGCCATTCCATACCCACAGTTACAAGTGGAGGAAGCTGTAGGGGACCACAGTGACTTATGGCACTAGGACGCTGACAAATCTGAATGGTAAGTATATTAATAATCATTTTTCTTTCACCATTTTGAACCTGTTTTAAAGGGGCTTACTGAATAGCCTAATAAAATTATGCTATAACAGGAAATTACGTTCTAACAAAGTGTATGTTAAGAGGCTGAACACCTGCGGTCCTCAAACTGAAAATATACGCACTGTTAGGATTAAGAATTTAGCAAACATACTATTCTCAGCCAACATAGATAAAGGGTGAACTTGAGGTGTGGGATTTAAATTTTCAACAACAGGTTCCCTACTTGTCTGACAAAGGTACTGTATATGTGCGGGTGCCCGCAGTGTAGCGCGCCATGGAAAACTATTCCTACTTCTATTACTGAATAAAATAATTACAATATTTTAAATACACTGTATATTAATGTGGTATGTAAATGAATATTATGTATGGAACAGTCATTTCATATAAACTATCCAAACTTGTGTGCCCTCTCCCAAGCTAAAATTGAAACTGGTTTGCCACACTATGAATACCTACCACCCCACACTCCCTTCTTTACACTCATACTTTACTTGTAGACCTATGTATATGTGTACATTCAGTACTATAGACGTGTGCAGCCTATTTAGCTAGGAAAAGTACTATAAAAAGACAGGTAGAGTTGTGCGCTTCGGCAAATCTCACAGATTTTATCCACCCCCTCCCAAATAGAAAACCTTAGGACACAGATACAGTATTAGGTATTCCCCATCTTAGACATTTATGGCATATGTAACAGGATATAACATAAAGGTCAGATAGATGTAGGTGCCAGCTCTAGCACCACACCTACCTCTAGAACAGGGTGTCTCCCATCCCCGCCTGGTGAGGCAGCTGCTGGCCACCACATCCAGGCAGAGATGTAGTCAAGAGGAAACTGGGAATATGTAAACAACCAAGCTTAATGTGCTACGCTGTTTCCTTAACTCCCATAGAAGTTGATGGGCGTTACAGAAACACAACAGCACAGCAAGCTACACTGTTCCCAGAATTTGGCCGTAATGCCAGCCGCTTCACTGTTTCTCTGCCTCTTCACAGCAGCCGCCTTAAAACGCGGAGACAGCGTTGGGGACTCCCATTCTCGAGAGAGGCGAAAGTCCCAGAGCTGTGACCCGCATCTATCAGACATTTATGGCATATCCACAGAATGTCAAAGATGAGAATAGCCCCTTAAAGCGACAGAACTAGACTCATAACATAAATACAGCACCTGTACCAATGTCATAACATAAATACAGCACCAGTACAAAACCCATAGTATAAGTACAGTACCAGAACCAAGTTCATTACATTTATCAGCACTAGAACCAAGCTCAGTACATAAATGCAGCACCAGAACAAAGCTCAGTACAAATATACAGCACCAGAACCAAGCCTCGTACATAAATACAGCACCAACACAAAGCTCAGCACATACATACAACACCAGAACCAAACTCAGTACATACAAACAGCACCAGAACCAAGCTCAGTACATAAATACAGCACCATAACAAAGCTCAGCACATACATACAACACCAGAACCAAACTCAGTACATACAAACAGCACCAGAACCAAGCTCAGTACATAGATACAGCACCAGAACAAAGCTATGTACATAGATACAGAACCAGAACAAATCTCAGTGTCACGATCTGTGGGTGTGTGGACCCACTGGGTCGTACCACTGTAGTGGGATAGCAGCTGGCCAAACAGTGTACCAAGTCAATGTCTATATAATCCAAGCACAAGGGTACCTGTAGCAGTTCAGACAGTAGTAACAGCTAGGCTCAGATGGGACCTTGACAGCAGACACCAGGTGTGGTGTAACCCAGCAGGTGTGACAGATGGCACAACACGACTCCAACTTTCTAAGGCACAGGAACAACGGTAGCACACGATACAGGTAGAAGATACGAGAACACTGCAAACAGGATAACACTAAGGGACCATTTGCAAGACTAACACGGGTAAACACAACAACACTCAGGCAATGAGTGAAAGGGCAGAGCCCTTTTTATAGTCCAGGGTGATCATGGGCAAATTCATGATTATTTTCATGTGCATGCGCTGGCCCTTTAAGGTCGGGCCCGAGCGTGCATGTGCACCCTATGGCACACGGCAGCACGGAGCGGAAGTGAGCGCTGGTGCCTCCTCACAGATGCATGGTTGCGGCTGTCGGGGGTGAGTAATCCCGGCAGTCCGCGGCCGTGGAAGCTACGATATCCCCCCTCTTATGCCCCCTCTTCTTGGACCAGAGCGAGAGAGGAACTTTTTAATGAGGGCAGGAGCATTCAGGTTCTCTTCTCGCTCCCAGGACCTCTCCTCTGGACCAAACCCTTTCCAATCCACCAAATAAAAGGTTTTTCCTCCTACTTTTTTGAAGTCCAGGACCTCCTTAACCTCAAATACATTCGGAAAAAATGCTGGGAGCAACTGCAGGGCTAGCAATTTTTGTGTAGCTGTTCAGGACCACTGGTTTCAGGAGGGACACATGAAAGGAGTTGGGGATCCTGAGGGTAGGAGGCAGCCGAAGCTTGTAAGAGACTGTAAGGGTTGATTTGCTGTAGGATCTCAAAGGGTTCGAGGAACCTGGAAGCAAACTTGTATGACGGCACCATCAGCCGGATATTCCTTGAGGATAGCCAGAATTTGATACCTGGAAGATACAGAGATGGCTCTCTTCTCTTAGCATCTGCTTTTTACTTCATGCGATCGACTGCCTGCAGTATAGAGGTCCAGGTTTACTGCCAGACCTGTAGAAAATCTCCAAATGCTGATTCAGCTGCGGGTACCAGGGATGTTGCTACAACAGGAAGAGGAATTCATGGATGTTGGCCATAGACCATGTAGAATGGTGTGGAGTTGGTGGACTCACTTGTGTGGTTGTTGTACTAGAACTAGGCCTGTGGAAGAAGCTGTACCCAATCATCATTCTGCAAGAAGATGAAGTGGCGAAGATAATTCCCCATGATTTGGTTAATTCTGATAGGCTGAAGAAAAGTCTAACTTCACGTCTAGGAGTTTACAGGGGGCTCTCCAGAATTTCGAAGCAAACTCAACCCCCTATCAGACACGATGTGAAGAGGCAAACCATGCAAAAGGAAGATGCGCTGGATGAAGAGCCAGCCGAGGACCAGACGGTAGGCCGGTCAGTGGAATAAAATGAGCCATCTTCGAGAACCGGACCACGACCACCCAGACCGTATTGCATCCTGCAGAGGAAGGAAGGTCAGTGACAAAGTCCATTGCTATATGCTGCCAGGGAGCATTGGGCACAGGCAGAGGTTGGAGCAGACCGGCAGACTTTGAGTGAGCAACTTGGTTGGAAGCACACACAGTGCAGGACGAGACAAAATCCACAATATCTTTGGGCAGCGTGGGCCACCAGAAATGACGGGCAATCAGATCTCGGGTCTTACGAGCACCCGCATGCCCAGCCAGTTTGGAGCTGTGCCCCCAGCGAAGGATTCTCCTCCTGTTTGCCAACCGCACAAAAGTCCTCCCCTGCAGGTCCTCGCGTCTCCATCATAGCCAGGAGGTAGTGGCAGTGAGAATCGGAAGTCAGCACTGGTACTGACAGGAGGTGTAGCAGGCGGAATAGCCGGAGTAACAGAAACGGATGCTGAGATGACTGTAGCTTGTGCATCCATCCGATGTGTAATGGCGTCCACTGCCTGGAGGAGTTGGTCCTGTCATAATTGGCAGACTAGCATATCCGCCTGCATGGCTTGTCATGTTGTCACGGTCTTGGGTTGACCAGCAGGGTCCATGGCCTGAGCATACTGTCACGATCTGTGGGTATGTGGACCCACTGGGCCGTACTGCCGTAGCGGGATAGCAGCTGGCCAAACAGTGTACCAAGTCAATGTATATATAGTCCAAGCACAAGGGTACCTGTAGCAGTTCAGACAGTAGTAATGGCTAGGCTCAGATGGGATCTTGGCAGCAGACACCGGGCATGGTGTAACAAAGCAGGTGTGACCGATGTCACAACACGACTCCAACTTTCTAAGGCACAGGAACAATGGTAGCACGGGATACAGGTAGCTGGTACGGGAACACTGGGAACAGGATAAAACTAAGGGACCATTTTCAAGACTAACACGGGTAAACACAACAATGCTCAGGCAATGAGTTAAAGGGCAGAGCCCTTTTTATCGTCCATGGGTAAATTGATGATTATTTTCATGCGTGTTAGCCCTTTAAGGCCGGGCACGAGCGTGCGCGCACCCTATATGATACAGCAGAACGGAACGGAGGAGATGTGGGCCAGCCCTCACAGATCCATGGCTGCGGCCATCGGGGGGTGAGTAATCCTGATGGTCCGCGTCCATGGATGCTACACTCAGTACATAAATGCAGCACCAGAACAAAGCTCAGTACATATATTTAGCACCAGAACCAAGCACAGCACATGCATACAGCACATACAAACATCCCCAGTGCCTAGCTTAGTACATAAATACAACACCAGAACCAAGCTCAGTACATTAATACAGCACCAGAACCAAGCTCAGCGCATACATACAACACCAGAACCAAACTCTGTACATACAAACAGCTCCAGTGCCAAGCTCAGTCCATGAATACAACACCAGAACCAAGTTCATTACATTTATCAGCACTAGAACCAAGCTCAGTACATAAATACAGCACCAGAACAAAGCTCAGTACATAAATACAGCACCAGAACAATGCTCAGTATATTAATATAATATCAGAACCAACCATAGTACATAGACACAGCACCAGAACAAAGCTCAGTACATACAAACAGCTCCAAAGAAAAGCTCAGTACATATATACAACACCAGAACCAAGCACAGTACATACAAACAGCTCCAGAGCAAAGCTCAGTACATAAATACAGCACCAGAACAAAGCTCATTACATAAATACAGCACCAGAACCATGCTCAGTACATTAATACAATACCAGAACAAAGCTTAGTACATAGATACAGCAACAGAACAAAGCTATGTACATACAAACAGCTCCAGAGCCAAGCTCAGTACATATATACAGCAACAGAACAAAGCTCAGTACATAAATACAGCACCAGAACAATGCTCAGTACATTAATATAATATCAGAACCAAGCTTAGTACATAGATATAGCACCAGAACAAAGCTATGTACATAGACACAGCACCAGAACCAAGCTCAGTACATACAAACAGCTCCAGAGCCAAGCTCAGTACATATATACAGCACCAGAACTTAGCTTAGCACATACATACAACACCAGAACCAAGCACAGTACATACAAACAGCTCCAGAGCCAAGCTCAGTGTAAAGGATCTGCCAGGCACATCTTCTGTGTCAACGCCCATAGGTAATCAGTCTGCACCTGCTTCTATGTCTGTGAGACTGACTCCATCTTCCACCACTCAGGATGGCAGGCTTAGGAGTGGGAGAGCCTATCACAGCCTGGCCAGACGGAGCTAGCTCCCGCCCTCTGTCTATTTATACCTGCCTTTCCTGTTCCTCCTTGCTTGTGATTCTTCTCTTTAGGTTTCCTGGCCCTGCTGCAGCTTCTCGTACTACTGATACTCTGCTTGTGATTGACCTTGGCTTTTCTGACCACTCTTCTGCTCTGCGTTTTTGTACCTCGCTCATCTCCTGGTTTGACTCGGCTCGTTCACCTCGCTTGTTGCTCACGGTGTTCCCGTGGGCAACTTCCCATTTCCCTGGCTTCTTTGTACCCTTGTCTGTTGGTCTGTCGTGCACCTATTGAGTGTAGGGACTGTCGCCCAGTTGTACCCCGTCGCCTAGGGCGGGTCGTTGCAAGTAGGCAGGGACTGAGTGGCAGGTAGATTAGGGCTCACATGTCTGTTTCCCTACCCCGACATTACACTCAGTACATAAATACAGCACAAGAACCAAGCTCATTACATAAATACAGCACCAGAACCATGCTCAGTACATAAATACAACACCAGAAACAAGCTCAGTACATAAATACAGCACCATAACCAAGCTCAGTACACAAATACAGCACCAGAACAAAGTGCATTAGATATATACTGCACCAGAACAAAGCTCAGTACATATATACAGCAACTGAACCATGCTCAGTACAAAAATACAGCTCCACAACCAAGTGCATTAGATATATACAGTACCAGAACAAAGCTCAGTGTATAAATATAGTACAAGAACTGAGCAGTACAGAGGTCAATTGCAAAGTCAAAGCCAAATGCAACAAGGTTAACAAACCTGATCACCCCTCAGCTGTGTTTTTCCAAGGTGAGCTCACCGGAACTTAATATGCTGCAATGGAATTCCCCTTTAATAAAAATTCTAATAGATGCAGTTTGACCTATATAATGTGATATGGGAAGGATTTAATGGCCATTCCATTATAGCTTATCATCAAAGCCATATTACACATGTATGATGTAAAAGTGTAAACTGTTTTAATAAATATCAAAAGATTAGATATATGTGGCAGATACATGGTATCTGGAGGATTCTTGTTCAAGGAATGGAGATCTACACAACATACTATGCTTCAATCAAACATTTATGCACTTTTGACTCTGTTAGCAGAACTCCTATCCACAGGATAGGTGATATTTTCTGATCGCTGGAAGCCCCCGTTTGGGGTCCCGAATGCCCACCCCCATTCCAGCTTACTACATCCCCGCAATGAGGAGGAGCTTTAATGGAGCATGCACCAGCCACTCCTGCATGCTACCTCTCTGATCAAAGTCTATGGGACTGACAGAAATAGCCGAATTCAGTACTCGGCTGTTTCCGTCAGTCCTGTAGACTTTGAATGAAGAGGCTGCATCAATGCTCGACTGCCACTCCATTCAGAGTTCTCCTGACTGCGGATGAGCAGTGAAGACAAATAGGCGGCTCTTGCAATCGGTGTGGGTCCCAGAGATGGGGCCCCCTGTAATCAGACAATTATCACCTATTCTGTGGATAGGTGATAATTGTCAATTCTGATAAAACCCCCTGAAGTCCTACTTAATGTAGAGGAAAACAAAATGATTTTTGGTCTCCATTCTCTGAGAACTGTTAGGTTTCAAGCTTACTGTGTTTCAGCCGGACAGACCTCTGTGCTATGCGGTCCTGCAACTTTCTGTAAGGGTGGAGTCACATGCGACAGATTTTGTTGTTGAATTTCAGTTCCATTCATGTGAATATGGTTCTTTCTGCAGCAGGTGTATGGATTTCTGCAAATTCCATTCTGATGAATGGAACCGATTTTTAGCTGCAGAAAATGTCTGCAATAAAGTCTGCAGTACTTTCAGTACTTCTTGCTACGGTTCTCTGGGAGACAGAACATCCAGCTCGTGTTACGCTGCATTCCTGGTTGATTGAATAGTACTGCATGTACAACTGGTAGTGCTGTGCTATCGAGGGGTACAACAGTCTTGGTGCTAATGATCACCGTAGTACGACAGCAAACTGCACCTAAACCCAGTGAAAACATTTTGTGGATGTCCCTAAAACCACGAATGACCTAGCTTACAGTCCATTTTAGTAAAAATAAATGTGCCCCTGAACATAATATCTGAAAGAGAAGTCACATTACTCAAGAGAGTAAAAATGTGCATAAAGCTTGGAAATATTTAAATAAATCTATTAATGATTGAAAACATTTAGATAAATCTATTAATGAAATGTTAGTTGAATAAATCCTTTACATTTTAGGGAATACAAGTTGTAACTAGTTGCTCATTTGTGTATAAAAATGTATGCATAAAATAGATATTTTAATGCTTAAATGTTAATGCAGTTTACCATAATGCAATATTATTTAAGTCAGTGGTTAAATATAATAAATAATTTCAGGTAATTATGTAGATTATGAGTGTAAATAAAACCTTACATTTAGAAATGATTTTTATGATAATCAATATCAAAGAACGATAAGTAATCATATATTTACTCTGTTTGTGGTGCTAATTTTGGCTGCTTTGATCACCCCTGTGCACCGGAACAGTTTTCCCAGGTATGTGGAGAGACGTGGCCTCTCCGTAACCTTTGCTTTTTGAGACAACCTAATTAGGCTTGAAGATACAGATGACCCTTTCAAGTCCTGTAAACTGAGCCTCTTTCTCTTATTGCAGGTAGATAGCCATTAATATGACATGCGTAACAAAAAGAGGAGAGAAAGGACCTTGTTTATTTTATGTGTTTCAAGGTAGCCAATTTCTAACCCTAGGGGAGGAGAAGGTGACCAATGACATGGCTGAACAACTTACTTCAATATATTAAAATAGCCAGAAGTCGAAAACAAAAAAGTGATATTGAATACTGTGTAGACACAAAGGAACTGTTTGTTTGTAGCTCATTTGAAAAGAAAAAAGTCAAACACAGAAACAAACAGGGATATTCTTGAAAAGAGGAGTAATGAGAAAAAAAAGCCAAATTTATTGGAGAATGAAGGACTTGTTGGTGCAGCTGTGTAATTCCAACATCACAAAGAAATTTGGATGGAAACACAATGGTCAATAAGGAGTGAATATTACACACAATGGTGGGAAAAATAAAGATGGCCATACATATGAGAGAGAGAGCTCTGCTGGCTGCTATTCCTCCCGACTTGGCTCTACAGGTTTATTTCAATGGGGAGAGAGGAATAGGGGGAATCCCGGAACAACAAAGGATTGGGCATATTAAAATCCAACATGCCCAATCCTTCTTTTCCCCAACATCTGTCAATAAAGAGTTGCGAGGCCTACATAAATTTTAGTCCTTTATTAGAATATATAATGAAAACACATGTAGACCATCACACAAAATATAAAAAACAACACATAATAAAAAAAGTGGCAATGGTATGAGGGGTCACAGTGCATCACATTAAATATACATGTGATAGGGCGGTATAATATATAGACAGACACTATACAAAAGACACCTCTTAAATTACCATTATATAGATACATAAACACTGAATAGGAAGTATAGGTAAAGAGGTGAAACCACAATCGTAGATCCAAAATCATGTCAAATACCAACCCATATTTTGCATGTTTGCCCCTCAATAAGACAAACCACAGACCACGACCAAACACTTTTCGACCAAGTGGGCATTGTGGAGAGAAGTGTATGACGCTGACCAATCAGCGTCATACACTTTTCTCCATTCATTCTTTCTAGATCATGATGTGCAGTCACATACTCAGACATTAACGTTACTGAAGTGTCTTGAGAGTTAAAGAGACTCTGTCACCACATTATAATTGCCCTATCTTCTACATAAGGAGATGGGTGCTATAATGTAGATGACAGCAGTGCTTTTTATTTAGAAAAACAATCTATTTTTACCACGTTATTAGCGATTTTAGCTTTATGCTAATTACTTTCTTAATGCCAGTGTATGACGCTGACCAATCAATGACCAATCAACGTCATACACTTCTCTCCATTCGTTTACTCCACGCATAGTGACACTGCGTTATTCACTATGTGCTGTGTTATACTGACACATTAACGTTACTGAAGTGTTTAGACAGTGAATAGACATTCCTTCCAGACAGGACGGGATGTCTATTCACAATCCCGAAACTTTGTTAACGTTTCTGTGGTAATTACAGCAGAGCAAGCGTAATCTCACGAGATCACGCGGTAAATGACAGGTTACAGCGAGATTACGCTTTGCTCTGTGTATAATGTCTGAGTATGGGACTGCACATCATGATCTAGAAAGATCACTATGTGCTGAGTAAATGAATGGAGAGAAGTGTATGGTCAAAGTCATACACTTCTCTCCACAACGTCCACTTGGTCAAAAAGTTAAAACATGCCCAGTTGGGCATTAAGAAAGTCATTAGCATAAATCTAAAATAGGTCATAACTCTCAAAATTGATAGTTTTTCTAAATAAAAAACACTGCTGTAATCTACATTCCAGCTCCGATCACATTATGTAGAAGATAGGGCACTTATAATGTGGTGACAGAGCCCCTCTAAGCGTTGCTGCTACTTTACAGTATTTCCCTGCGCAGCAACGCTCTTGGCCATCCGCTCTGCAGGAAGCCCCATTCACTAAACATTATAAGATGGAAATAATCCTTTAATTTTCACTATTTCCTCTTGATCTCAGACTTATATAGCCATACCAAATTGAATGTTGCTTTTGTTTCTAGACCCTCAGTTCAGCTAAAAGGAAATTGCCACTTATTGCCTCTTCTACTGTTATATCTAGCAGGGTATATTGTGTTATCCTCAAAAATGTTAATATTTTTTGTTTGACTGAACCTTAGGCTGGCTTTACTTTTTAGGTACACGTTATATTTTTTAAAGTTGAAATGCATATTGTGATTTTTTTAAATTAATATTGATTTTTCACAAATTGCACAATCATGTTTACATGTATCAATTGTCCTACCTATACGATCACTTTTAGTTGCGATAGCACATTTACACACTGCAGCATTTGAAAATGGCCATTTTGAAAATGGTTGTTTTATATAAAAAAAATCCCTAACCACCCTTAGATTTATTAGTATATTATGCGTTGTCATGTTAAGGGGTTGTCTGTATTTCATATTAGGGTTTGTGGTCATTTCTTATTTTTTACCAGACCATTTTCACTAAAACACTATAAGGTACCTGAATTAATTCATGGGCATATATTGTTTCTAATATATAATACAGTTTATAAGCTCAATATCCTATACAGGCTGTATAACAAGGGATTGTATGAAGCACACAATCCCATCTCAACAGCACAAAATAAATTGTCCTGCAGCAAAGAACATTTGTAACTATCTGCAGACATAAAAACATATAAATGATGTACTGAGTTAAAAACCCTGGTCTTTAAAAATACTATTTTACATTGTCAGATCGTCTTCAGTTAGATATTAATTACAACTGCAAATAATAATAAAAACAAAACGCTGTAAAAACTTAACACATATTTGGGGAGATACGTTTATAATGCCATAACATTTATTGTCAATTATTTGTCATCATGGTATTTTTGTACATTTTGTGGGGCATGTTACTAATTAACTATTGACAACCTTATCCTGTTTGCTTTCCAATTTCTTAACTAGCATACACGGCTTATGTCTTCCCGTCTAATTCATAACATTTATGGCCTGCCCTAAAATTACGTTTTCTTGATAAAGTGATGTCCTTGCACATTATACTTTGTCAAACAGTAAATTAAATCTTTACCTACTTGTATAAAAACATGCTGCCTTCCCATTTTTAAGCAATTAACTGAAGGTCACTTTTGGTTAAGATCAATAAGTAACTAGAGAAAAAGAGTGAAGACGTGCCAGTGAGTTTCACTTAACAACAAGCTAAGGTTAGCCAGGTGTGATTAACTGATGCGCACACACACACACACACACACACACACATATATATATATATATATATATACATCTATATAAATAGATAGATAGATAGATAGATAGATAGATAGATGATAGATAGATAGATAGATAGATAGATAGATAGATAGATAGATAGATAGACAGTATATATACTGTATAAACACTCCTCAACATTGAAATTGCAACACCAAAAAGGGTAAGCCGTAAGGTTATGCAAATCGAGGAAGTAGTAGGTGTCACTAAGATCAAGATCAAGCATCTCTAATTTGTGGCCTGTGGGAGAGGAATGAAAGCCAGATTGAGAGCTACGTTTTCTAGCCACATGAAACCTCAAAAATCGGATCAAGTGGTGTGGGATGATTATGCGATTGTGCCAGTTATCACTTGTCGCAAACTGAGAGGGACAGAGTCCTTGAGCTGAGAGACTTTGGTTTATCACTCTGGAAGATTGCTACACGCCTAGGCTGAGATGTCAGCACTCTTCAACGTAGCATGTCCCAGGTGTTGGAAGAACAACAATGAACGGGAATGACAGCAAGAGGTTCGCAGAAGCGAACCTCTGCACAGATGGATCGTCTGATTGGAAGAATGGTGCTTAGTGATGTATTCTGTATTGCAAGTGAAATAGGACGTCACATCCCAAGCCTAGCGTGTCAAAAGGCTTTTGTACGATATCGGGCTACGTGCCAGACGTCCAGCTAAAGGTGTTCCATTGACCACATGCCACTGCTCCCAAAGGCAATCATGGTGCACAGCAAGATGGCAATGAAGGCTGGAATGGAGGTCTATACTCTTCAGCAATGAGTTTCGGATGCAATGACAGCCAGAGATTGGTCTGGAGACCACGTGAGCAACGCCATGAAGAGGCCATCGCAAGGAAACATCACACAGGTCCTACTCCTGGGATTATGGTGTGGGACCCCTCTAGTCTTCATGTAAGGTACACTAACAGCTTGGTGTTTGTCGCGGTCTATGGGTATGTGGATCCACTAGGCCGCACCGCTGTAGCAGGGAGGCAGTTGGCCAAACAACAGAGAACCCCAGCAATACAAAGTCCCGAACAAGGGTACCTGAATAGTCCAGACAGTAGCCGAGGCTTTGGCACAGATGGAGGTGAGTGCAGCAGGTTACGCCAGATGTGGCGGATGACAACAGGTGCCGCAGGTTGCACCAGACGTGGCGGATCACACTCGACGTGGCAGATGACATAGGACGTGGCAGATGACACAGGACGTGGCAGATGAGAGCAGATGCAGTGAAACACGACTCCAACACTACAGGCTCAGGAACAAGAACACAGCACGGGATACAGGTAACAGGGCACGGGTAACAACAGGAACGGGATAACACTAAGAGACCATTTGCATGACTGATATGGGATAAACTAACAACGCTCAGGCAAGTATCGGAAGGGCAGGGCCCTTTTTATAGTCCAGGGAAACATGGACGTTGATGATGATGACTCCCATTTGTGCGCTCGCTGGCCCTTTAAGAGCGGGCACTAGCATGCCCGCGCACCCCACGTGACACACCGGACCAGAGTGGAAGTGGGCGCTGGCATCTCCTAGGAAGGAGATGCGAGCCAGCGCTCACGGATCCATAGCTTTGGCCACCCGGGGGTGAGTAAACCCGACGGTCCGCAGCCATGGACGCTACAGTGTTACATTGATTTGATAGTGGAACCTGTGGTATGGCCAACTCTCCAAAGTGTCTCAGAAGCAGTTTTTCAACAGGACAGGCCAGTCCGCATGCTGCTTGTCCTACTGTGAGCAGCCAGAGTGGCCTAAATGTTCTACCATGGCCTGTAGCTTCTCCGGACTTGTCTCCCATCAAGCACATCTGGGATGTCAGTGGTCGGCAATTGCAAATTGCTGATTTGCGTGCCCAAGTGCATTCAGCAAGGCATAACATTCCTCAGAAACCATTAATAACCTCATTGATAGCATGCCATAGCGTGTATTTCTGCGCATGGCGCTCATATTCGATACTGAATAAATCAAGATGTTTGGGATATTTTGTCCCCATTTTTTGTATTATTTGCCTATAATTAACATCTGTCGATTCTGTGATTTCCACAATTCCAAAACATTTTCTTCTTGGTGATGCAATTTTAATGTTGAGGAGTGTATGTTTATATATATATATATATATATATATATATATATATATATATATATATATATATATATATATACACCGATCAGCCATAACATCCAATCCACCTGCCTAAAATTGTGCAGATTTCCCTCATGCTGCCAAAAGCTCCTCTAGGCATGGACTCCACAAGGCCTCTAAAGGTGTGCTGTCGTACCTGGCACCAAGGAATTAGCAGCAGTTCCTTTAAGTCCTGTAAACTGCGAGGTGGGGCCCTATGGATTGGACTAGCACATCCCTAAGATGATTGTTTAGATTGGGATCAGGTAGGTAGTACATGTCAAGTAACATCCACATGAATGCCAAGACCCAAGGTTTCCCAGCAAAATATTGCCCAGAGAATCACACGGCCTCCGCCGGCTTGCCTTCTTCCCATAGAACATCCTGGTAAAATCTCTTACCCAGGTAAGCGATGCACACGCACCAGGTTGTCCACATGATGTAAAAGAAAACGTGATTCATCAGACCACGCCACCTTCTACCATCGCTCCATGGTCCAGTTCTGATGTCTCCGTTCCCAATTCCGTCAAAACGACGGAACCCTTGCACAACGGAGACAAACGGAAACCATTGAAGTCAATGGTGATGCAAACGGAAACCTATGGTTTCCGTTTGTTTCAGTCAGGGTTCCGTTCTGATGGAAAGCTCAGATGGAATGCCAGAACGGAGCCCTGACGCAGATGTGAACGAAACCTAACACAGTTCTTGTACAGCGAATAATGTGAAATGGTTCAAAGGTTCAAAGATAGGTTAAAAACAATATGAATTTTTAACCTCAAACACAACAATATTCTGAATTTCGGATTTTAACTAAAGGGTCTTTTTTCAGGGAAGACATCAAGGACAGCTACTCTGCATCACAGAAAGCAAATTATGGTTTGAACTTGGATGTAAACTATTCCTACAGGTGTCTTAACTTTTGGAGATTACTTTCAAACCTTCTGATTCTATAAAACGAATGTTGGAACAGACTGCATTACAACACCCTGTAGGGCAGGATTTGGACAGTTTTGCTCTTCAGGACAGAGCACATTACTATCATAATGTCAAGAAAAAGGCAATTCACAAAAGAAGACAGACAGACAATTATAACTCTTAGAAGTGTAAATCTGTCCTACAGAGAAAATTCCCACGAAAGCCAAGGTAGCAGTCAGTACTGTTTCCTATACCATCAAAAGGCACTTGGAAACTGGTGGAAACTCTGACAGGAAGAGGTCTGGCAGACCAAAGGACACTACAAAATCAGATGACAAGTTTTTGAGAGTCAACAGTTTGTGCGATCGGAGCCTCACAGAACAAAATCTTCAAGCCCAGCAAATAATAAAGAAGTTTACATTTGAACTGTGAAGAGAAGACTTCTATCTGCAAGTTTGACAGGTCGAATATCAGTAAGAAAGCTACTGCTACGATTGCAAAATAGAAAAAAAGACTTGCCTGGGCCAAGCAGCACCTCCAGTGGATTACTGAAGAGTGGAAAGTTTAGGGACTAATGAATCAAAATTTTATATCTTTGGTACGTCGTCGAGTACATGAAAGGAGGCTTCCTCAGTGTGTGATACCAATTGTCAAACATGGAGGAGGAAGCGTGATGATCTGGATCCAGAGATGGCAACTTGCACAGGGTTATTGTCACACTGGACAAAAAGGGCTACCACAGCATTTTGATGCACCATGCAATACCATCTGGTGTACGCCTACTTGGTCAGGGGTTCATATTACAGAAAGACAATGATCCAAAACATACTTACAGGTTATGTCAGAACTACCTAAGA
This sequence comes from Rhinoderma darwinii, assembly GCF_050947455.1. Taxonomy (NCBI): domain Eukaryota; kingdom Metazoa; phylum Chordata; class Amphibia; order Anura; family Rhinodermatidae; genus Rhinoderma; species Rhinoderma darwinii. Next base: position 225,681,880 of record NC_134690.1, on the reverse strand, counting down.
AGACAAGAAGAAGCCGGTAGGCTTCAAGGAATGGAATGGCCTGCACAGTCTCCAGGCTTAAACCCCATTGAGCTTGTTTGGGATGAACTGGACAGAAGGGTGAAAGCAAACCAACCTACAGGTGGCTACTTCGAAGAGTCAAAAATCTAGATTTAATTTGTTGAAACAAAGTGAGGGCGCCAATTTCAGCATATTGTAATTAAAGAGGCTCTGTCACCAGATTATAAGTGCCCTATCTCCTACATAATCTGATCGGCGCTGTGATGTAGATAACAGCAGTGTTTTTTATTTTGAAAAACGATTATTTTTGACCAAGTTATAAACAATTTTAAATTTATGCTAATTCGTTTCTTAACCCCTACCCGCACGAGTAAGTAACTATACGTCGTTGCCGGAGCTTACTTCCTGCACGAGGACGTATAGTTACTCAGTTGTTTCCGGTGCACATCAGCCTCTAACTGGCCCTCGTAGACTTCCTGTCAGAGTGACTGTGACATCACACTGACAGTTGGAATACATTACATTACCTAGGTAGTGTAATGTATTCTAGCAGCTATCAGAGCTGCAGGTAAAAAAAAGAAAGTGTAAAAAGTAAAAAAAAGTTAATAAAAATTATTTATAAAAGTGTAAAAATAAAAGTTTTTGTTTTCCTATAATAAGTAATTTATTATAGGAAAAAAATGAAGACGTTAAAAAAAGTACACATATTTCGTATCACCGTGTTCGTAACGACCCAAACTATGAAACTATAATGTTATTTTTTCCGCAAGGTGAACACACCAAACAAAATAAACAAAAAACTATGTCAGCATCGCAATTTTTTGGTCACCACCCCTCCCAAGATATAGAATAAAAAGTGATCAAAAAGTCGCATTTACCCCAAAATAGTACCAATAAAAACTACAACCTGTCTCGCAAAAAACAAGTCCCCCACCCCCCCCACAGCTTTTTTCACTAAAAATAAAAAAATTACGGCTCAGAATAGCGTGTCTCAGAAAATAAATTATTTTATAGAAACTTAATTTTATTGTGCAAACACTGCAAAACATAAAAAAAACTATATACATATGGTATCGCCGTAATCGTACTGACCCACAGAATAAAGTAAAACTTAATTTATTGCGCACGGTGAACGCTGTAAGAAATAAAGAATTTAAAACGCCAAAAATCGCTGTGTTTTGGTCACCTTAGCTCTAAAAAAAGATGTAATAAAAAGTGATCAGGAAGATGTATGTACCATAAAATGGTACCAATAAAAGCTACAGCTCGTCCCGCTAAAAATAAGCCCCCCAACTGCTCAATCATCCAAAAAATAAAAAAGTTCTGGATGTCAGAATGTGATGATACAAAACAATTATTCTTTTTTAACAAATAGTCTTTTCTTTATAAAAGTAGTGAAATATAAAAAAAACAATATACATTTGGTATCACCGTAATCATATTGAGACGCAGAATAAAACGAATGTTGTTGATTTTACCGCACGGTGAGAGACTTAACCCCTTCCCGCACCTTCACGTAACTGCACGTCAATGTGTGCAGTAAGTTCGCGGACCTTGACGTGCAGTTACGTCTGTGCTTTGACAGTTAACCGCCGCGCGGCGCTACACCGCAGCGGCGGTTAACTGTACAGGGCGTCTGCCCTGCATTCCCCGTTGCCGATCAGCGGCCTATCACCGCTGATTTCGGCAGTTAACCCCTTAATTGCGGCGTTCGATTTGAACGCCACAATTAAGGTGTTTAGCGCCGATCGGCAGCCCCCATGTGAAATCACGGGGACTGGCGATCGTACCCATGACAACCGGACGCCAGACAATGGCTTCCGGGTTGCCATGTACAGAAGCCTATGAGGACCACTCGGAGGGTGGTCGTCGTAGGCTTCCTGTCAGTGTGACTGTCACGTCACAATGACAGTTGGAATTCATTACACTACGTGTGTAGTGTAATGTATTCCAGCAGCGATCAGAGCTGCAAGTCTAAGTGTTCCCTAGTGGGACAAGTGAAAAAAGTAAAAAAAAGAATAAAAATGTTTTAAAAAAAAGTGTAAAAATAAAAGTTAGAAGTGACATAAACATGAACTGCCTTTTTTCCTATAATAAGTCTGTTATTATAGGAAAAAAAATGAACACGTAAAAAAAAAGTACACATATTTGGTATCGCCGCATTCGTAACGACCCCAACTATAAAACTATAATATTATTATTCCCGCACGGTGAAACAAAGCGAGAATCAAAATTTTTTGGTCACCACCCCTCCCAAAATATACAATAAAAAGTGATCAAAAAGTCGCATGTACGCCAAAATTGTACCGATACAAACTATAACCCGTTCCGCAAAAAACAAGCCCTCACACAGCTTTTTTGACTGAAAAATAAAAAACTTATGGCTCTCAGAATATGGTGACACAAAAAATAAATTATTTTCTAAATAAGTTATTTTATTGCGCAAACGCTGCAAAACATAAAAAAAACCTATATACATATGGTATCGCCGTAATCGTACCGACCCGCAGAATAAAGTATAATAGTCATTTATAGCCCAGGGTGAACGCTGTAAAAAATAAATAAAAATCATTGTCAGAATTGATGGTTTTTGGTCACATGGCTTGCCGAAAAATGGAATAAAAAGTGATCAACAAAATCGCATGTACCCCAAAATGGTACCAATGAAAATTAGATTGTCCCGCAACAAATAAGCCCTCACGCAGCTCCGGTGGTGAAAAAATAAAAAGAGTTCCGGCTCCCAGAATATGGCGATGCAAAATGTGCAGAGCGTTCCAAAAGCGGATAAGATCAGGCGCCATTTATAATATAAGTGCAACACTGGCCACATATCTGCGGATTATTATTTATTTATCCCATTATTATACCCTCTTATTATGCCCCTGATGTACTCTGCCCAGCCTACACATGCCCCCACATTATAAACTGACATACCAGCAAAACGCCAGAGCTTCTACCAAGCAAAATCTGCGCTCCAAAAGCCAAATAGCGTCCCTCCCTTCTGAGCCCTACAGTCTGCCCAAACAGCCGTTTACGTCCACCGATATGGCATAGCCATACCCGGGAGAACCCTGTTAATATTTTAATTGTGGTATTTGTGGCACAAACTGGGCACAACATATAGTGCACTAAAATGGCACATCAGTGAAAAATTTTAATTTTCACTTTCCACCATCGGCTGCGCATTAAACCCTTCGCACACCATGACTTAATAGCATGTCATGGTGTAGGGGGTGATGTATGGAGCGTCTCACGCGCTGAGCCCACGCCATACGCTGCGCATGTCAGCTGTGTATTAACAGGACTAACGGACAGAAACAGCGAACACGCTGTTACAGTTGCCTGTAAAAATTACAATATACTGCAATACATTAGTATTGCAGTGTATTCTACCAGTGATCTAACGATCGCTGGTTCAAGTCTCCTATGGGGACAAATAAAATATGTAAAAACAAAAGTAAATAGTTATTATTAGTGGAAAAAATTTAATAAATATTTAAAGTCCAAAAAGAAACCCTTTTCATATTTTTTCTCTAAAGTAATGTAAAAAAAAAAAAAAATACACAAAATTGGTATCGCTGCGTCCGTAAAAGTCCAAGCTATTACAATATACCATTATTGAACTCGCACGATGAACGCCGTGAAAAATAATGAATTTTAAATGGCAAAATCGCAGTTTTTTAGTCACCTTCGCTTTACCAAAAAATGTAATAAAAAGTGCTGAAAAAGTCTTATTTACCAAAAATGATACCAATAAAAACTACAGCTCGTCCCGCAAAAAATAAGCCCCCACACCGCTCTATTGACGGAAAAATAAAGAAGTTGTGGCTCTCGGAAAGCGGGGAGGAAAAACTAAAAAGAAAAAGCAAAACATGGATCAGTCCGGAAAGGGTTAATTATTTTCAAATGAAAAAACATTTATGACCACATGTGGGGTATAGCCGTACTCGGGAGAAATTGCTTTACAAATGTTGGGGTGCATTTTCTCCTTTATCCTTTGTGAAATTGAAAAAATGCAACATTTTAGTGGAAATAATGTTGATATTAATTTTCACGGCCTGAGGCTGGGTTAACACGAGCACATTAACGTCCGTAATGGACGGAACGTATTTCGGGCGGAAGTCCCGGACCGAACTAATGTGCAGGGAGCCGGGCTCCTAGCATCATAGTTATGTACGATGCTAGGAGTCCCTGCCTCTCTGCAGGACAACTGTCCCGTACTGTAATCATGCTTTCAGTACGGGACAGTAGTTCCACGGAGAGGCAGGGTCTCCTAGCATCGTACATAACTATGATGCTAGGAGCCCGGCTCCTTGCACTGAGTTCGGTCCGAGACTTCCGCCCGAAATACGTCCGTCCATTACGGACGTTAATGTGCTCGTGTGAACCCAGCCTAATTCTAATAAATTCTGCAAAAGACGTGTGGGGCTTAAATGCTCACTATACCCCTAGATAGATTCCTTAAATGGTGTAGTTTCCCAAATGGGGTTACTTTTGGGGGGCTTCCACTGTTTCGGTCTCTCAGGGGCTTTGCAAATTCGACATGACACCCAAAAACTATTCCAGCTAAATTTGAGCTCCAAAAGCCAAATGGTGCCCCTTCCCTTCTAAGCCCCGGTGTGGGTCCAAACAGCAGTTTATTACCACATATGGGGTATTTACGTAATCAGGAGAAATTCTTTTACAAATGTTGGCGTGCTTTTTCTCCTTTATTCCTTGTAAAAATTAAAAATTTCTACGTTCTTACAGACTAATTCCAATGACTTCAGCAAAACAACTGTGGGGTCAAAATGCTAACTTTACCCCTAGAAAAATTCCTTGAGGGGTGTAGTTTCCAAAATGGGGTCACTATTGGGGGGTTTCCACGGTTTTCATCCCTCCAGTGCATTGCAAACATGACACGGCACTGAAAACTATTCCAGCAAAATCAGAAATCCAAAATCCAAATGGTGCTCCTTCTCTTCTGAGGCCTGCTGTGGGTCCAAACACCAGCTTATTACCACATATGGGGTATTGCTATAATCGTAAGAAATTGCTTTACATATGTTGGGGTGTTTTTTTTACTTTATTCCTTGTAAAAATTTTAAATTTTTACGTTTTTTCACAAAAAAAGTAGATTTTCATCTTCACATACTAATTCAAATAAATGTAGCAAAAAAACTGTGGGTTCAAAATGCTAACTATATCCATAGGTAAATTCCTTGAGGGGTATAGTTTCCAAAATGGGGTCACTTTTGGGGGGTCTTTCCATTTTTGGTACCACAAGACCAATTCAAACCTGACATGGTGCCTAAAATATATTCTAAAAAAAGGAGGCCCCAAAATCCACTAGGTGCTCCTTTGCTTCTGAGGCCTGTGTTTCAGTCCATTACCGCACTAGGACCACATGTGGGATATTTCTAAAAACTGCAGAATCTGGGCAATAAATATAGAGTTGCATTTCTTAGGTAAAATCTTCTGTGGTACAGAAAAAATTTATTACAAATTAATTTTCGAAAAGAAAAATGAAATTTGTAAATTTCACCTCTACTTTGCTTTAATTCCTGTGAAACGCCTAAAGGGTTAAAACACTTTCTGAATGCTGTTTTGAATACTTTGAGGGGTGCAGTTTTCAAAATGGGGTGCTTTATGGGGACTTTCTAATATATAAGGCCCTCAAAGCCACTTCAGAACTGAACTGGTCCCTGAAAAAATAGGCTTTTGAAATTTTCTTGAAAATATGAGAAATTGCTGTTAAAGTTCTAAGCCTTGTAACGTCCTAGAAAAAGAAAAGAATGTTCAAAAAACGATGCAAACATAAAGTAGACATATGGGAAATATAAAATAGTACGTATTTTGTGTGGTATTACTATCTATTTTACAAGTAGATGCATTTAAATTTAGAAAAATTCTAATTTTTGCTAATTTTCTCTAAATCTTGGTGATTTTTACAAATAAATATTGAATTTATCGACCAAATTTTTTCCCTAACATAAAGTACAATATGTCACGAGAAAACAATCTCAGAATCACTTGGATAGGCAAAAGCATTCCGGAGTTATTACCACATAAAGTGACACATGTCCGATTTGAAAAATCGGCTTCGTCCTGAAGGCCAAAACAGGCTCAGTCCTGAAGCGGTTAAAAAGAAAACCCCAAAAACAATAGAGGAATCACAGCTTTTTCCAATTTGTGCCCGCAAATATTTTTTTTTCAGTTTAATAGAAACTACAACTCTTCCTGAAAAAAATAAGCCATCACACCGCTCTATTGGCGGAAAAAAAATAAAATATGGCTCTTGGAAGGCGGGGAGTGAAAAACGAAAATGAAAAAGCAAAAAAGGATCAGTCCTGAAAGGCTTAATTAATTTCTAATAAAAAAACATTTATGACCACATATGGGGTATTGCCGTACTCCAGAGAAATTGCTTTACAAATGTTGTCGTGCTTTTGCTCTTTTATCCCTTGTGAAAATTAAGAAATTAGACATTTTAGTGGACAAAAATGTTGATATTCATTTTCACGGCCTAATTCCACTAAATTCTACAAAAAAAACCTGGGGGGTCAAAATGCTCACTAAAACTCTATAAAAATTCCTTGAGGGGTGTAGTTTCCAAAATAGGGTCACTTTTGGGGGGTTTCCACTGTTTTGGTCCCTCCGGGGCGTTACAAACCCGACATGGCACTGAAAACCAATCCAGCAAAATCTGCGCTCCAAAATCCAAAATGGTGTATTGCCACAATCGGGAACAAGTGCTTTACATATGTTGGGGTGCTTTTTCTCCTTTATTCCTCATAAAAATGAAAAAATTCTTTGTTTCCACAGAAAAAAAGGTGATTTTCATCTTCACAGACTAATTCCACTAAATTCTGCAAAAAAACTGTGGGGTCAAAATGCTAACTATACCCCTAGAAAAATGCCTTGAGGGGTGTAGTTTCCAAAATGGGGTCACTTTTGGGGGGTTTTTGACTGTTTAGGTACCACAAGACCTCTTCTTACCTGACATGGTGCATAAAATATATTCTATAAAAAGGAGGCCCCAAAATCCACTAGGTGCTCCTTTGCTTCTGAGGCCGGTGCTTCAATCCATTAGGACTCTAGGGCCACATGTTGGATATATCTAAAAACTGCAGAATCTGGGCAATAAATATTGAGTTGGGTTTTTCTGGTAAAACCTTCTGTTACAGAATTTTTTTTATTAAAAATGAATTTCAGCAAAAAAAAATTAAATTTGTAAATGTCACCTCTACTTTGCCTTAATTCCTGTGAAGAAGGGTTAAAATACTTTCTGAATGTGGTTTTGAATACTTTGAGGGGTGCAGTTTTCAAAATGGGGTGATTTATGTGGACTTTCTAATATAGAAGGCACTCAAAGCCACTTCAGAACTGAACTGGTCCCTGAAAACATAGCCTTTTGAATTTTCTTGAAAATATGAGAAATTGCTGCTAAAGTTCAAAGCCTTGTAACTTCCTAGAAAAATAAAAGGACGTGAAAAAAAAACGATGCAAACATAGAGTAGACATATAGGAAATGTTAACTAGTAAATATTTTGTGTGGCATTACTATCTGTTTTACAAGCAAATATATTTAAATTTAGAAAAATGCACATTTTTGCTAAAATTTGAAGTTTTTCCCAAATAAATATTGAATTTATCGCCCAAATTTTTTCACTAACATAAAGTACAATATGTCACGAGAAAACAGTCTCAGAATCGCTTGGATAGGCAAAAGCATTCCGGAGTTATTACCACATAAAGTGACACATGTCAGATTTGAAAAAATCATCTGTGTCCACAAGGCCAAAACAGGCTGTGTCCTAAGGGGTTAATAGACAACTGGGCGTGTTTTTACTTTTTACCAACTGGGCGTTGTGAAGAGAAGTGTATGACGCTGAGTGCTGACCTATCAGTAACCAATCAGCCTCATACACTTCTCATTGTTCTAGCCCAGCTTCTTTCACTGCACAATCACGCTGGGCTGGAACAATGAGAAGTGTATGACGCTGATTGGTCACTGATTGGTCAGCGTCATACATTCCTCTGTACAACGCCCAGTTGGTCAAAAAGTAAAAACACACCCAGTTGTCTATTAACCCCTTAATGACCGGGCCATTTTGCACGTTAATGACCAAGGATTATTTTTTGTTTTTTCATGGTCGCATTCCAAGAGTTGTAACTTTTTTTTTATTCCGTCGACATAGCCGTACGAGGGCTTGTTTTTTGCGTGACGAGTTGTATTTTGTAATTGTACCATTTTTAGATGCTTACAATATATTGATTAACTTTTATTAACTTTATTTTAGGAGAATTGAAAATAAGCAGCTATTCCAGCATTAATTTTCACGTTATAAATTGACGCCGTTTACTATGCAGAGTAAATAACATGTTAACTTTATTCTATGGGTCTGCACGATTACGGGGATACCAAATATGTAAAGGTTTTATATGTTTTCCTACGTTTGCAAAATAAAAACCCTTTTAGAAAAAAATTACTTGTTTTTGCATCGCCGCATTCCAAGAGCCGTCATTTTTTTATTTTTCCGTCGATGTGGCCGTATGTGGGCTTGATTTTTGCGGGACAATGTGTAGTTTTCATTAGTACTACTTTGGCGTACATAGGACTTATAGATTAACTTTTATTTTATTTTTTATGGGGGGAATGGGAGAAAAAAAAGAGAATTTTGCCGCTGTTTTTTGCGTTTTTTTGGACGCCGTTCATCCGGCGGTTTAATTAATGTGTTCATTTTATTGGTGAAGTTGTTACGATCGCGGGGATACCATATATATGTATGTGTTATTTGTTTTGACACTTTTACTGAATAAAACCACTTTTTGGGCAAAATAAGTAGTTTTATTTGATTTTGACTGTAATTTTTTTATTTTTTTTTCCACAAACTTTATTTAACTGATTGACATTTTTTTTTTAAGTCCCACCAGGGGACTTCACTATGCGATGTGCCGATCGCATATATAATGCTCTGGTATACTTCGTATACCAAAGCATTATTGCCTGTCAGTGTAAAACTGACAGGCAACCTGTTAGGTCATGCCTCCGGCATCGCCTAACAGGCATTTGCTGAAGACAGACCTGGGGGTCTTTGTTAGGCCCCCGGCTGTCATGGAAACCCGACGGCGACCCGCGATTTCTTTGCGGGGGCGCCGATCGGGTGACAGAGGTAGCTCTCTCCCTCTGTCAAACACATTAGATGCCGCTGTCACTATTGACAGCGGATTTAATGGGTTAAACTGCCGGAATCGGAGCGCGCTTGCAGTCAAAATCCCCCAAAAGTGACCCCATCTGGGAAACTACACACCTCAAGGAAATTATCTAGGGGTACAGTGAGCATTTTGACCGCACAAGTTTTTTACAGAAATTATTGGAAGTAGGCAGTGAAAATTAAAATCAACATTTTTTCAAAGAAAATGTAGGTTTAGCGATTTTTTTTCTCATTTCCACAAAGACTAAAGGAGAAAAAGCACTGTAAAATTTGTAAAGCAATTTCTTACGGGTAAAACAATACCCCAGATGTGGCAATAAACGGTTGTTTGGAGACACGGCAGGGCTTAGAAGGGAAAGAGCGCTATTTGGCTTTTGGAGCTCAAATTTAGCAGGAATGGTTTGCGGAGGCCATGTCGCATTTACAAAGCCCCTGAGGGGACAAAACAGTGGAAACCCCCCACAAGTGACCCCATTTTGGAAACTACACCCATTGAGCAAATTATCTAGGGGTATAGTGAGCGTTTTGACCCAACAAGTTTTTTGCATAAATTATTGGAAGTAGGCCCTGAAAATGACAATCTAAATTTTTTCAAAGAATATGTAGGTTTAGCTAATTTTTTCTCATTTCCACAAAGACTGAAGGAGAAAAAGCACCGTAAAATTTGTAAAGCAATTTCTCCCGAGTAAAACAATACCCCACATGTGGTAATAAACGGCTGTTTGGACACACGGCAGGGCTTCGAAGGGATGGAGTGCCATTTGGCTTTTGGAGATCACATTTAGCAGGAATGGTTTGCGGAGGCCATGTCACATTTACGAAGTCCCTGAGGAGACAAAACAGTGGAAACCCCCCACAAGTGACCCCATTTTGGAGACTACACCCATTGAGGAAATTATCTAGGGGTATAGTGAGCGATTTGACCCCACAGTTTTTTTGCAGAAATTATTGGAAGTAGGCCCTGAAAATAAAAATCTACATTTTTTCAAAGAAAATGTAGGTTTAGCTTATTTTTTCTCATTTCCACAAGGACTGAAGGAGAAAAAGCTCCACAAAATTTGTAAAGCAATTTCTCCCGAGTAAAACAATGCCCCACATGTGGTAATAAACGGCTGTTTGGAGACACGGCGTGGCTTAGAAGGGAAAGAGCGCTATTTGGCTTTTGGAGATCACATTAAGCAGGAATTGTTTGCGGAGGCCATGTCACATTTGCAAAGCCCCTGAGGGGAAAAAACAATGAAAACGCCCAAAAAGTGACACCATTTAGGAAACTACACCTCTTGAGGAATTCATCTAGGGGTGTAGTGAGCATTTTGACCCCACAGATGTTTCATAGAATTTATTAGAATTGGGCAGTGAAAATAAAAACAATCCTTTTTCTTCAATAAGACGTAGCTTTAGCTCAAATTTTTTTATTTTCGCAACAAATAAAGGAAAAAAAAGAACCCAACATTTGTAAAGCAATTTCTCCCGAGTACGGCAATACCCCATATGTGGTCATAAACTGCTGTTTGGGCACACGGCAGGGCTCAGAAGGGAAGGACCGCCATTTGGAGTGCAGATGTTGCTGGATTGGTTTCTGGGCGCCTGTGGGCCCAAAACAGTAGAAACCCCCCTAGAAGTGACCCAATTTTGGAAACTACACCCCTCAATGCATTTACCTAGGGGTGTAGTAAGCATTTTAACCCTGCAGGTGATTGGCAGAAATTGGTGTGCACTCGATGTTGCAGAGTGAAAATGGGATTTTTTTCCATAGATATGCCAATATGTGGTGCCCAGCTTGTGCCACCATAACAAGACAGCTCTCTAATTATTATGCTGGGTTTCCTGGTTTTAGAAACACCCTACATGTGGCCCTAATCTCTTGCCTGGACAGTCGACCAGGCTCAGGAGTGAAAACATACCATGTAAAATTGAGGCCTAATTTGGCGATTTACAAAGTATTGGTTCACAACTGCAGAGGCTCTGATGTGAAATAATAAAAATAAACCCCTGAGAAGTGACCCCATTATGGAAACTGCACCCCTCAAGGCATTTATTAAGGGGTGTAGTGAGCATTTTCACCCCACAGGTCTTTTCCATAAATGAATGCGCTGTGGATGGTGCAAATTCAAAATGTATATTTTTTCCTAGATATGCCATTCAGTGGCAAATATGTCGTGCCCAGCTTATGCCACTGGAGACACACACCCCAAAAATTGATAAAAGGGTTCTCCCGGGTATGACGGTGCCATATATGTGGAAGGAAACTGCTGTTTGGGGACGCTGTAGGGTTCAGATGGTAGGAAATGCCATTTGGCTTTTGGAGCGTGGATTTTGCTTGGTAGTAGTTTTGTTTGGAGTCTTACTGGTGTTTCCGTTTATAATGTAGGGCATATGTAAGCCGGGCGGAGTATATAAGGGGCATAGTCAGGTGGTATAATAATGGGGTAAAAAAAAACAATAAAATGATCCATAGATGTGTGTTACGCTGTGACACAATCCTTTCTGCACAGGCTGGTGTCGCACTGATATATGGCGTCCTTTATTTTCCCCCTTTTGATCCACACTCCGCGCCTTTGTAGTTTGGGGAATTTTGCTAGGAATTGTTGTCCTGGTATAATACGGGCACCGTCGCTTCCAGCGGATATGTTTGGGCCCTCCCTTTCCTGGTTCCCTAATTTTAGGACCTTGATAAATCGCCTCTTCAAACAGAAGAAATGTTCCCCTCGGGCACAACTGCATATTTTTTTATTTCCTGACTTATTGGAGCCATAACTAATTTTATTTTTCATAGACGTAGTGGTATGAGGGCTGGTTTGTTGCGGGACGAGCTGTAGTTATTATTGGTACCATTTTGGGGTACATACAACTTTTTGATCACCTTTTATCCTATTTTTTGGGATGCCAGGTAAACAAAAAAAACGCAATTCTGGCACAGCTTTTTTCGTTTTTTTTTTATACAGCGTTCACCATGCGTTATAAATTAAATGTTAACTTTATTCTGCGGGTCAGTACGATTCCGGCGATACCAAATTTATAGAACTTTTTCATGTTTTACAACTTTTTGCACAATAAAATTACTTTTTTAAAAAGAATGTATTTTTTCTGTCGCCAAGTTGTGAGAACCATAACTTTTTAATTTTTTTGTCGACGGAGTTGTATGAGGGCTTGTTTTTTGCGGGACGAGCTATAGTTTTTATAGGTACCATTTTTGGATACGTGCGACTTTTTGATCACTTTTTATTCTAATATTTGTAGGGCAAAGTGACCAAAAAACAGTAACGTTTTTTACATTTTTTTTCACCGCGTGCAATAAATATAATATTTTGATACCCCCGGTCGTTACGGTCGTGGCGATACCAAATACATATGGTTTATTATTATTTTTCAATAATAAAGGACTTGATAAAAGTAAAAGGGGGATTGTGTTTTATTTGATTACATGAAACTTTTATTGTTTTCAAACTTTTATTTTTTGCACTTTTTTTTACACTTTTTTATACTTTTTCTCAAGTCCCACTAGGGGACTTGAAGGTCCAACGGTCAGTTTTTTTTTTCTAATACATTTCACTACCTATGTAGTGCAATGTATTAGATCTGTCAGTCATTCACTGACAGCAAGCCGATTAGGCTTCGCCTCCCGCCGGGGCCTAGATCGGCTTCCGTAATAGCAGAGCAGGAGACCATTGTGTCTTCTGTTGCCATAACAGCAGTCGCCAGTCCTGATTGCCTGTCACGGCTGGCGATCTGCTAGTAACCGCTACGATGCAGCAATCGCTTTCGATTGCTGCATCGAAGGGGTTAATGGCAGCTCCGGTTCCTGCCGTTACAGGTGGATGTCAGCTGTACAGTACAGCTGACTTCCACCGCTGATGACGCCGGATCAGCTCCTGACCCGGCACCATCTTGCCGGCAGCTACGGAAGCCGATCAGGCTCTGTCGCCGGGCGGATCTTGACCGGCTTCGGTGCTAGGCAGACCGGGAGGCCAGTATTAGGCCTCCGGTTGCCATTGCAGCCACCGGAACCCCGGCAATTTCATTGCTGGGGTTCCGATGAGCTGCAAACACCTTAAGTGCAGCGATCGCGTTTGAGCGCTGCACTTAAGGGGTTAATGGCGGGGATCGAAGCTAATTTCAGTCCCCGCCGTTACAGCCGGATGTCAGCTGTAAAATACAGCTGAGATCCGGTGATGAAGGCACCGGCTCAGCTTCTGAGCCGGTCCCAAACATTCGGTGTATGGGTACGTCAAGATGCGGGAAGTCAATGCTTTCCATGACGTACCCATACAGCAAATGTCGGGAAGGGGTTAAACTATATACCTATTATTATTATTATATTTACCTATTATTTAAACTATACCTAATATTATTATTATTTATTAAACTGTATACCTACTACTTCGAGCTGTAGTTTTATTGGCACCAGTTTTTGGTACATAGGATTTTTTTGATTACTTTTTTCTTTATTTCATATTTTAAGCACTAAGGTGACCAAAAAACTATTTTGATGTTTTAAATTTGTAAACTCACCATGCGAGTTAAATAATAGTATAGTGTAATAGATCAGACTTTTACGGACGCAGCGATACCAAATTATTTTATTTTTTACATTGTGCTTGGGGACAAATGGGAAAAGGTTTTTTTTTTAACTTTTAATTAAAAAAATTTTTTACACTCCTGAAAATGTATGTAACATTTCTTTTTATTTACACATTTTATTAGTTCCCCTAGGGGACTTGAACCAGCGGCTACTTGGTTACATGTGGAGTCACTGAAACAGCGTAACTTGCTGAGCTACGCTGTTTCCCTAACTCCCATAGTAGGGAATGACCGTTACGGAAGCAGCGTAGCATGCTAGCTACGCTGTTTCCGTAACTAATGTTCAGTTCTATGGGAGTTACGCAAACAGCGCAGCTCCGCGAGTTACGCTGTTTCAGTAACTCCACATGTAATCAAATGGCCGGGAGAGCACAGAAAGCTAGAACAGGGTTAAGGGGGCCCCGATTTAGAGATAGGTGCGGGTCCCAGAGGTGGGACCTGCATCTATCTGACATTTGTGACATATCCTGTGGATATGTCATAAATATAGTTCATAGAAAAACCCCTATAAATGCCGCGGTCGCTATTGACCATGGCATTTAACTAGTTAAAGTGGTTTGCCATAAAACACATTTATCCCCTATCCACAGGATAGGGGCTACATGTGAGATTGCTGGGGGTCTGACCGCTGGGACCCCTAGCGATAAGGAGAACAGGGGACCGAAAGTCACCCAAAGCCCTACATGAGAAGCCTGGACTTCCGGGTTCTGTGTCCGGCTTATCTGTTCCACAGCTCCATAGAGATCAATGGAGAGCCGCTCGCGCATGCGCAGAAGAATCCCATTGATCTCAATGAAGCTGCCGGACACAGAACGCGGAAGTCACAGTTTCTCATGCAGCGCTCTTGGTGACTTTCAGTCCCCGTTCTCCTTATCGATCCCACATGTATCCCCCATCCTGTGGATAGGGGATACATGTGTTTTATGGCACAACCCCTGTAAACGACCAGGAACAGCGAAATTGCTGTTCCTGGCCGTTACAGCAGCGTGTCAGAAGCTGACACCTGCAGTGTATGGAGCGGGCTCAGTGCGTGAGCCCGCTCCATACATCACCCCCTTCCAGCTCCATGATGTGCCGGCACGTCATGGGTCGGGAAGGGGTTAAGTAATGAAGCGGTTATGGCGCCCGGCCAAGATTTATTCTTGCTAAAAACTGTGTCTTAGGCTTTATTCAGACGAACGGGAAAAACGTCCGTGCAACGCGCGTGATTTTCACGCGCGTTGCACGGACCTATATTAGTCTATGGGGCCGTGCGGACATGTGCGTGATTTTTACTCAGCGTGAGTCCGCTGAAAAAAAGTCACGACATGTCCATTCTTTCTGCGTTTTTCGTGCATCACGCACCCATTGAACAAACCGAATAAAAACCCGAATAATACTAGTGGTCTATGAAGTCAATGGGTGCGTGAAAACCACGCATGCCGCACGGAAGCACTTCCGTGCGAACTGCGTGATTCGCGCAAGAGCTGTCAAAAGGATGAATGAAAACAGTTTACAAACATCCAAACGGAGTGTCTTTGAGATAAGCGAACCCGGACAACCGAACCGAACTTCACTGGGTTCGGCCGAACTCGGCAAAAAAATTTACGGTATGCGACGTCAGGAGATAGTCACTGTCCAGGGTGCTGAAAGAGTTAAACTGTTTCAGCACCCTGGACAGTGACTTCCGATCCCAATATACATGAACGTGTTAAAAAAAAAAGAAGTTCTGACTTACCGATAACTCCCGGCTTCTTCCTCCAGTCTGACCTCCCGGGATGACAATTCAGTCCAAGTGACAGCTCCAGCCAATCACAGGCCAAGCACAGGCTGCAGCGGTCACATGGACTGCCGCGTCATCCAGGGAGGTGGGGCCAGATGTCAAGAGAGGCGCGTCACCAAGGACGCGTCACCAAATCAACGGCCGGGAGGGAAGTTCTCGGTAAGTACAAACGTTTTTTTTTGTTTTTTTTAACAGGTTGCTCGATATTGTGATCGGAATTCACTGTCGAGGGTGCTGAAAGAGTTACTGCCGATCAGTTAACTCTTTCAGCACCCTGGACAGTGACTGACTAGCCTCATCTCTATGATGGCGGCTGCGCGAAAATCACGCAGCCGCGCATCATACACGGATGACACACGGAGCTGTCAAGTGGTTTCTGCGCACGCAAAACGCCACGTTCGTGTGAATCCAGCCTTATAGTCCGAAAAATACGGTATATGTAAAATGGTCCAAATAAAAACTACAACTTGTCCTGAAAAAACCAAGCCCAATAAAGCTTCGTCAGCAGAAAAATAAAAAAGCTATGGCTCTTGGAATGCGGCAACACAAAAAATATTTTTTGGGTTCCATAAAGCATGTTTTTATTGATTATAAATTGTTTACCTCTTTTCTGACAGTAGATACCTGAAAGTACAATAAAGGCAATTGACATTCACAAAACACACTCTTCAAGAAAACCACCAGAGGGCAGAGTTGCATTTAAATTGTTATTCTCCTTTGAATAGTAATGTCAGGTATAGTTGGTACAAACCTTACAGGCTGTGTTCATATACTAAAGAGGCTCTGTCACCACATTATAAGTGCCCTATCTCCTACATAATCTGATGGGCGCTATAATGCAGATAACAACAGTGGTCTTTATTTTGAAAAACCATCAATTTTGAGCAAGTTTTAAACAATTTTAGATTTATGCTAATTAGTTTCTTACTAAACTGGGCGTTTTTTACCCTTTTACCAACTGGGCGTTGTGAAGAGAAGTGTATAACGTTTTTTTATAAATAAAAATCACTGCTGTTATCTACATTACAGCGCCGATCAGATTATGTAGGAGATAGGGCACTTATAATCTGGTGACAGAGCCTCTTTAAGGTTTATTTCTGTTTTATCACAGAAGTCATTGAGATCATATATATATATATATATATATATATGTATATATATATATATACATACATACATATGGATCCATTGTCAATATAACGTTAGTTTGTATCATGGATGTAACGTCTGTATGTATCATGTATGTAATGTCTGTGTGTATGATGGTTGTAATGTAGGTCTGTATGTATCATGGATATAATGTTTGTATATATCATGGATGTAATGTCTGTATATATCATGGATGTAATGTCTGTATGTATCATGGATGTAATGTCTGTATGTATCATGGATGTAATGTCTGTATGTATCATGGACCACAGCCAAGTCTAAGGACGCAGCGTCGTCCGAAACGCGTAGGCCAAGAGGATACCCTCCCTCAACTTCTATACACCCAGGACCTCATACCACTGGATTCCTTTTAATCTACAATTAAACTTGGAAAATTGATTTCCATTTTAACGCCTCAGCGCTGGATCCTACCTTCTTCCCTTGTTTCTATCATGGATGTAATGTCTGTATGCATCATAGATGTAATGTCTGTATGTATCATGGATGTAATGTCTGTATGTATCATGGATGTAACGTCTGTATGTATCATGGATGTAATGTCTGTATGTATCATGGATGTAATGTCTGTATGTATCATGGATGTAATGTCTGTATGCATCATGGATGTAATGTCTGTATTCATCATGGATGTAATGTCTGCATGTATCATGGATGTAATGTCTGCATGTATCATGGATGTAATGTCTTTATGTATCATGGATGTAATGTCTGCATGTATCATGGATGTAATGTCTGTATGTATCATGGATGTAATGTCTGCATGTATCATAGATGTAATGTCTGTATGTATCATGGATGTAATGTCTGTATGTATCATGGATGTAACGTCTGTATGTATCATGGATGTAATGTCTGTATGTATCATGGATGTAATGTCTGTATGTATCATGGATGTAATGTCTGTATGCATCATGGATGTAATGTCTGTATTCATCATGGATGTAATGTCTGCATGTATCATGGATGTAATGTCTGCATGTATCATGGATGTAATGTCTTTATGTATCATGGATGTAATGTCTGCATGTATCATGGATGTAATGTCTGTATGTATCATGGATGTAATGTCTGTATGTATCATGGATGTAATGTCTGCATGTATCATGGATGTAATGTCTGTATGCATCATGGATGTAATGTCTGTATGTATCATGGATGTAATGTCTGTATGTATCATGGATGTAATGTCTGTATGCATCATGGATGTAATGTCTGTATGCATCATGGATGTAATGTCTGTATGTATCATGGATGTAATGTCTGTATGTATCATGGATGTAATGTCTGTATGCATCATGGATGTAATGTCTGCATGTATCATGGATGTAATGTCTGCATGTATCATGGATGTAATGTCTGTATGCATCATGGATGTAATGTCTGTATGCATCATAGATGTAATGTCTGTATGTATCATGGATGTAATGTCTGTATGTATCATGGATGTAATGTCTGTATGCATCATGGATGTAATGTCTGCATGTATCATGGATGTAATGTCTGTATGTATCATGGATGTAATGTCTGTATGTATCATGGATGTAATGTCTGTATGCATCATGGATGTAATGTCTGTATGCATCATGGATGTAATGTCTGCATGTATCATGGATGTAACGTCTGTATGTATCATGGATGTAATGTATCTATCTATCTATCATGGATGTAATGTCTGTATGTATCATGGATGTAATGTCTGTATGTATCATGGATGTAATGTCTGTATGTATCATGGATGCAATGTCTGTATGTATCATGGATGTAATGTCTGTATGTATCATGGATGTAATGTCTGTATGCATCATGGATGTAATGTCTGCATGTATCATGGATGTAATGTCTGTATGTATCATGGATGTAATGTCTGTATGCATCATGGATGTAATGTCTGTGTATCATGGTTGTAATGCAGGTCTGTATGTATCATGCACATAATGTCTGTATGTATCATGGATGTAACGTCTGTATGCATCATGGATGTAATGTCTGTATGTATCATGGATGTAATGTCTGCATGTATCATGGATGTAATGTCTGCATGTATCATGGATGTAATGTCTGTATATATCATGGATGTAATGTCTGCATGTATCATGGATGTAGTGTCTGTATGTATCATGGATGTAATGTCTGCATGTATCATGGATGTAATGTCTGCATGTATCATGGATGTAATGTCTGCATGTATCATGGATGTAATGTCTGCATGTATCATGGATGTAGTGTCTGTATGTATCATGGATGTAATGTCTGCATGTATCATGGATGTAATGTCTGTATGTATCATGGATGTAATGTCTGCATGTATCATGGATGTAATGTCTGCATGTATCATGGATGTAATGTCTGTATATATCATGGATGTAATGTCTGTATGTATCATGGATGTAATGTCTGTATGTATCATGGATGTAATGTCTGTATGTATCATGGATGTAATGTCTGCATATATCATGGATGTAATGTCTGTATATATCATGGATGTAATGTCTGCATGTATCATGGATGTAATGTCTGTATATATCATGGATGTAATGTCTGTATATATCATGGATGTAATGTCTGTATGTATCATGGATGTAATGTCTGCATGTATCATGGATGTAATGTCTGCATGTATCATGGATGTAATGTCTGTATATATCATGGATGTAATGTCTGCATGTATCATGGATGTAATGTCTGCATGTATCATGGATGTAATGTCTGTATATATCATGGATGTAATGTCTGCATGTATCATGGATGTAGTGTCTGTATGTATCATGGATGTAATGTCTGCATGTATCATGGATGTAATGTCTGTATATATCATGGATGTAATGTCTGCATGTATCATGGATGTAATGTCTGTATATATCATGGATGTAATGTCTGTATATATCATGGATGTAATGTCTGTATGTATCATGGATGTAATGTCTGCATGTATCATGGATGTAATGTCTGCATGTATCATGGATGTAATGTCTGTATATATCATGGATGTAATGTCTGCATGTATCATGGATGTAATGTCTGTATGTATCATGGATGTAATGTCTGCATGTATCATGGATGTAATGTCTGCATGTATCATGGATGTAATGTCTGTATATATCATGGATGTAATGTCTGCATGTATCATGGATGTAATGTCTGCATGTGTCATGGATGTAATGTCTGTATGTATCATGATTGTAATGTCTGTATGTATCATGGATGTAATGTCTGTATGTATCATGGATGTAATGTCTGTATATATCATGGATGTAATGTCTGTATGTATCATGGATGTAATGTCTGTATATATCATGGATGTAATGTCTGCATGTATCATGGATGTAATGTCTGTATGTATCATGGATGTAATGTCTGCATGTATCATGGATGTAATGTCTGTATATATCATGGATGTAATGTCTGCATGTATCATGGATGTAATGTCTGTATATATCATGGATGTAATGTCTGTATATATCATGGATGTAATGTCTGTATGTATCATGGATGTAATGTCTGCATGTATCATGGATGTAATGTCTGCATGTATCATGGATGTAATGTCTGTATATATCATGGATGTAATGTCTGCATGTATCATGGATGTAATGTCTGTATGTATCATGGATGTAATGTCTGCATGTATCATGGATGTAATGTCTGCATGTATCATGGATGTAATGTCTGTATATATCATGGATGTAATGTCTGCATGTATCATGGATGTAATGTCTGCATGTGTCATGGATGTAATGTCTGTATGTATCATGATTGTAATGTCTGTATGTATCATGGATGTAATGTCTGTATGTATCATGGATGTAATGTCTGTATATATCATGGATGTAATGTCTGTATGTATCATGGATGTAATGTCTGTATATATCATGGATGTAATGTCTGTATGTATCATGGATGTAATGTCTGTATATATCATGGATGTAATGTCTGCATGCAGGGCCGCCATCAGGAATTTCAGGGCCCCCTACAGCTAAATTTTCTGGGCCCCCCTACCGTGGCACCGCCTGTTAACGGTACTCCGTCCAGCACTATATCATGGTACCCAGGGCCGCCATCAGGGGGGGTATTAGGGGTACTGATGTGAGAGGCCCGGCCAAACCTAATTGAAAGGGGGGCCCGGCAAACTCCCGCGACTTGCCTTTGGTAGAAAAAAAACAGGCCCCTGCAATGGGGCCCGTTTTTTTCACCAAAAGAATGTCATGAGCTGCGGGCCCCCCTTTCAATTAGGTTTGGCCGGGCCTCTCACATCAGTACCCCTAATACCCCCCCTGATGGCGGCCCTGGGTAGCATGGGGGCGGTCAAACACCGCCGCCCGTGCGACCGATCACGCGCACCTGCAAACTCCCGCGCATTCGCACCGGCGACCGCCTGGAACCGCGCACCGAATTTTGAGGCAGATTTTGACCTGCCCACACTATCTTGCCGCGTTTGTTGCCCGCGGCGATTGAGGACAGCAGACAGAAAACGCAGCGAAAAATGCATTTTCTGCCTCCCATTGATTTCGATGGCAGGTCAGAGGCGGAACCGCGGCAAGAAAGGACGTGCTGCTTTTTCTTTTTTCCGCGACTGGCTCCAATTGATTTCAGATTAAATCAATGGGAGGCGGTTTTGGAAGTTGTTTGGTGCTGATTCTGACGCAGTGTCCGAGTCAATATCAAGGCCCAAAAACGCTGTGAACTGGGCCTTATTGTTAGGGCTTATTCAGACGAACGTGTAATACATCCGTGCAACGTGCGTGATTTTCACGCGCCTCGCACGGACCTATATTACTCTATGGGGTCGTGCAGACTGTCAGTGATTTTCACGCGCCTCGCACGGACCTATGTTACTCTATGGGGCCGTGCAGACTGTCAGTGATTTTCACGCAGCGTGAGTCCGTGTGTCCGCTGCGTAAAACTCACGACATGTCCGATATTTGTGCATTGTTCGAGCATCACGCACCCATTGAAGTCAATGGGTGCGTGAAAATCACGGCCAGCACTTCCGCAGCCGTATAAACTATGAATGAAAACAGAAAAGCACCACGTGCTACAAACATACAAACAGAGTGTCATAATGATGGCGGCTGCGCGAAAATCACGCAGCCGCGCATCATACGCTGCTGACGCCACGTTTTTGCGCGCACAAAAAGCACACGCTTGTGTAAATCCGGCCTTAGGGTAGGAACACACTAGGCATGAACACTGCGGATTTTATGCAACACATTTTATTGTGGAAAATCCGCAGCGTATCACAGTCGCAGCAGAGTGGGTGAGGTTTAAACAAATCTCATCCACAGGCTGCAAAAATAATGGACCTGCAGTGTGTCTTTTTGGCTTTTTAAGCCGCAGCATGTCAATGTATTCTGTGGAATCGCCGCTCCTCTGTTGCGGAAATGCTGCGGTTCTGCCGCAAAAATCACACAAGAGAAAAAAAAAAAAGGCACTTTTTTAAATTTATAAAAAAGTTTAGACTTACCCCGGCCGTAGTCCTGGTGACGCGATCCTCTATTCTTAGCGCAGCCCCGCCTCCTGTCATGACGTTTCATCCCATGTGACAGCTGCAGCAGTCACATGGTCTACAGCGTCATCCCAGGAGGCGGAGCTGCGTTCAGAAGAGAGAGATGCGTCACCTAAACTACGGCCGGGGCAAGTCTAAACTTTTTTTTCCCTGCAGGATTCCCGCAGCGGACACGCCTCACGAAACCTGCGCCACTATTTGGTGCGGTTTTGCTGGCAGAATTCCCTGCGGCTACCGGGGCGGATAAGCTGTGTAGTTTTACTCAGCATATCCGCCTAGTGTGTCCCTTATGATGTCGCTCCTGGAGCTGCTGCCGGTCTCTAAATAGGCAATTGGTTCAGTAGAATTTGGAATTATTTTTTTTTGTGAACCAGCTTAAAAAAATACAAAACTTTTGTGTTAGGGCCTGTTCACATCACCGTTCGCTTCCGCTCCGGGGTTCCGTCTGAGGTTTCTGTCGGGTGAACCCCGCAACGGAAAGTGAAAGTGATAGCACAGCTTCCGTTTCCGTCACCATTAGCGCAGTCGACTGCGCTATTGATTCCGTCCGAAAACCTGCCGGAATGGTGACGAACGGAAACCATTAGCGATGTTTCCGTCACCATTGAGATCAATGGTGACTGAAACGGAAGCTGTGCTGTCACTTTCACTTTCCGTTGCGGGGTTCACCCGACAGAAACCTCAGACGGAACCCCGGAACGGAAGCGAACGGTGATGTGAACAGGCCCTAACACAAAAGTTTTGTATTTTTTTAAGCTGGTTCACAAAAAAAAATAATTCCAAATTCTACTGGACCAACTGCCTATTTAGAGAGCGGCAGCAGCTTCAGGAGCGACATCATAAGGAACACACTAGGCGGATATGCTGAGTAAAACTCCACAGCTTATCCGCCCCCGGTAGCCGCAGGGAATTCTGCCAGCAAAACCGCACCAAATAGTGGCGCAGGTTTCGTGAGGCATGTCCGCTGCGGGAATCCTGCAGGGAAAAAAAAGTTTAGACTTGCCCCGGCCGTAGTCCTGGTGACGCATCTCTCTCTTCTGAACGTAGCCCCGCCTCCTGGGATGACGCTGTAGACCATGTGACCGCTGCAGCAGTCACATGGGATGAAACGTCATGACAGGAGGCCGGGCTGCGCTAAGAATAGAGGATCGCGTCACCAGGACTACGGCCGGGGCAAGTCTAAACTTTATCAATTTAAAAAAGTACCTTTTTTTTCTTCTCATGTGTGATTTTTGCGGCAGAACCGCAGCATTTCCGCAACAGAGGAGCGGCGATTCCACAGAATAAATTGACATGCTGCGGCTTAAAAAGCCAAAAGCCACAACTGCAGGTCCATAACAGCTCCGTGTGGCAGCAGCGTATGATGCGCGGCTGCGTGATTTTCCCGCAGCCGCCATCATTATGACACTCTGTATGTTTGTAGCACGTGGTGCTGTTCTGTTTTCATTCATAGTTTATACGGCTGCGGAAGTGCTGGCCGTGATTTTCACGCACCCATTGACTTCAATGTGTGCGTGATGCGCGAACAATGCACAAATATCGGACATGTCGTGAGTTTTACGCAGCGGACACACGGACACACGCTGCGTGAAAATCACTGACAGTCTGCACTGCCCCATAGAGTAACATAGGTCCGGGTGAGGCGCGTGAAAATCACGCGTGTTGCACGGATGTATTACACGTTCATCTGAATAAGCCCTAACAATAAGGCCCAGTTCACAGAGTTTTTGGGCCTTGATATTGACTCGGACACTGCGTCAGAATCAGCACCAAACAACTTCCAAAACCGCCTCCCATTGATTTAATCTGAAATCAATGGGAGCCAGTCGCGGAAAAAAGAAAAAGCAGCGCGTCCTTTCTTGCCGCGGTTCCGCCTCTGACCTCCCATCGAAATCAATGGGAGGCAGAAAATGCATTTTTCGCTGCGTTTTTTGTCTGCTGTCCTCAATCGCTGCGGGCAAAAAACGCAGCAAAAAAACGCGGCAAGATAGTGTGGGCAGGTCAAAATCTACCTCAAAATTCTTTAAGGAATTTTGAGGCAGATTTTTTTTTGCCTGCAAAATACTGTGTGAACAGGGCCATACATGATCAGCACTTTGAGATAATTTACTCACTGTGTCAGAAGAGCTGCTCCCACTCCAGTCCTCGTCAGGCGATGTCTTCCAGGCGAGGTCTTCGGTCCAGACGTCCAGTCCTTCACCTCCAGCCAGGCTCCAGGTAAGTTTTGTCCATGTGTGTCCGCGGCTGCGCGCGCTTCGTTCGCGGGTGCGCGCGCGGCCGATCGCGGGTGCGCGCGCAGGCGGTCTCCAGTGCGGGCGTTCGTGGGTGCGCGCGGGCGGACGGTTTGACGGCCCCCCATGACGAGGGGAGGGGGCCCGCAGCAGCAGCTCACGACATTCTTTTGGTGAAAAAAACGGGCCCCATTGCAGGGACCCGTTTTTTCCTACCAAAATAATGTCGCGGCAGTTGCCGGGCCCCCCTTTCAATTAGGTTTGGCCGGGCCCCTCACACCACTACCCCTAATACCCCCCTGATGGCGGCCCTGTCTGCATGTATCATGGATGTAATGTCTGCATGTGTCATGGATGTAATGTCTGCATGTGTCATGGATGTAATGTCTGCATGTGTCATGGATGTAATGTCTGTATGTATCATGATTGTAATGTCTGGGTAGATCATGAATGTAATGTCAGTATATATCATGGATATGTTTATATTTATCATCTATGCAATGTCCGTATGTATGGATCATGTATGTAATATAGGTCTGCATTTACTGCCTGTTTGTATTAGGTTTCGTTAGACAACTGGCTGGATTGATCGTACATTTGCTGAGCCAGCAGCCTGTAGTGCCTCCCTCCCCGGGCTCTGTGTGAAGACGGCCGTGCACCGGCAGCAGCAATGAATGACCGTTCTTTACTACATTTCGTCATTAGGACGCGACCACAGTTCTACTCAGACAGACCGAAAGGAGGCGCCGGGCTCTGAGTGAGATCTTCTTCCCGGGCGTGTGTGTGGTAGCGCGGTCTTTGTCTAGTCCTCAGCCCCCTGGAGAAGATGCAGCAACCCCAGATCTTCAGCTACCCGGAGGTCACCCGAGATGAGAGCGCAGTGAGTGCAGGACCGGGCAGCATGT
Source organism: Rhinoderma darwinii (assembly GCF_050947455.1). Lineage (NCBI taxonomy): Eukaryota > Metazoa > Chordata > Amphibia > Anura > Rhinodermatidae > Rhinoderma > Rhinoderma darwinii. The sequence goes on along the minus strand of NC_134690.1, from coordinate 225,656,531 downwards.
GTCCTCCACTGTCCTATACTTTACTGCACCTCCACGCTGCCGGAAAGCGCTTAGTCATGGGGCGGCAGCTGCTGCTGCCCGGTGCCCAGTCCCCATACATACATACATATATACACACATACATACATACATACATACATACATATCCCTACTAGTGAGGGGGAAGGAAGATGGAACTTGTTCCTGGTCTGTTTGTGTGGATGTGGTTGATACATGTCCACATGATCTGCATGTATGTGTATAAACTATAGATAGAGCCTACATTGTTCCGCTCTCACTGGCGTCGGCTATTTGAAATGGTTAAAAAATCCTGGAAACCGAAGACCCATACAAAACGGACGTGTCACAGATCCTTTAAAAAACGGAAGCTATGATAGCAATGTAAATTATCCAAAGCGAATAACACGCAGAATAAGGCTTAGTTCACATCTGAGCTCGGGTCCCGTTCCGTCTGAGCTTTCCGTCGGAACGGGACCCTGACTGACACAAACGGAAACCAAAAGTTTTCGTTTCCATCACCATTGATTTCAGTGGTGACGGATCCGGTGCCGTTGGTTTCCGTTTGTCTCAGTTGTGCAAGGGTTCCGTCGTTTTGACGAAATCACGCTATTCCTGGCGCAGCTGTGAACGAAGCCTTACTCTTCACATGTGAGCTGTTGCGGTTGTTTATGTACGCTACTCCGTATGGATGGGATTTGTATGTGGTTCTCTGGACACATTCCGCATCCATACACTAGTGTATGTAAGACAAATGTGCCCCAACATCCAAGCTGTTGCCCCTATCATTAGCACTTAGGAGATGAAAGGGCTTGTCCCAAGATTAAATATCAAACAACCTATAAAAAGAAAATGTTTCAATTGGAATCGTTCTTAACAAAAGCGCCTGTGTTGTGATATTGCTGTTAAACACTTGTTATGGCGCCCCCTGATTTTCTTTTGATTCCCTCTCTGAGACCGTCCCCCTAATGTGTCTGGTCCGGTGGTGACACATGCTCAGTAGCTCAGTACCACAGCTTGGATCCTCTTGTATACATGTGGCCGAGTTATTCCTGCTACCGTGTAAGCCAGCTGATAAGAATTGCTTCGCTAAAAGACGCTTTTTCTCAATGGCACTGAACACATTAGGTGGACGTTCTGAGAAGTGAATCAAAGGAACACCAGGGGGCGCCATAAAAAGTATGGAACAGCAATACCTAGACACCGGAGCAGTTTTTAAATGATTGCAACTGAGAAAATTGTTATGCTATGCGTGCGCTAACATAGAAGTGTAATATTTCACTGTGGAACAACTTGTCAAACAGTGGCGCTAAATATGGGAATCCATGGCAAAGTGCTCTCTTAACACGTTAATTCTTGAAACCTCTTGTAAGATGTTGAAGAGGTGGTATCTTGTACCTAACAGAATAGCCCATGCTGTCCCAGGCTATGCTTCTGCATGTTTGAGGTTTCCTCTCTACTGGTAATTTATTGGATACTTGGGGATCTTACCCAAAGGTGGCTAGTTTTGGTCTAGGCTTTACCACCTTATTCACGTTGTTACAAGCTAGAATTAAAATAATGGGCCTTTTACACCTGGTGATATTCGGCCGATGCAGCGAGCGCCGATCAACGAGGCATCGTTGATCGGCGCTCGTTTGCTCCTGACATACGGAGCTAGGTATGGGGACTCTCATAGAAACAGCCTACACTAAACTTCTCCAAAATTAGATCCCAGATGAACTATTAGGGTATGCTTATATGAGTCATTTCATGTAAGAGACGACCCATGTAAATATACTCCTAGGCCAGATTCAGTTGTTTTTCACGTCCGAATGACACCCATGCGGGACCCGTTTTCACGGATCCCTATAGACTTGAGTCTATCAAGGGTTCCATGAAAACGGACAAAAATAGCACTATCTATCCTTCAACGAACCCTTTACACGGTCTGTTAAAACAACGGCCGCATGAACGGCCCCATTGAAATAAATGCGTCCGTGTGACGGCTTTTGTTTTAACGGCTGTCACACGGACGTATACTATGTTCGTCTGAATTCGGCCTTACTTGATTAGCAAAAAGTTCACTCCAGTGACACGAGATTCCCTATGCTTCTTTCAGAAAATATGGGAACCTTGTATAACTTAAAGAGGCTGTCACCACATTATAAGTGCCCTATATTGTACATAATGTGATCGGCGCTGTAATGTAGATTACAGCAGTGTTTTTTTATTTAGAAAACCAATCACTTTTGACGGAGTTATGACCTATATTAGCTTTATGCTAATGAGATTCTCAATGGAAAACTGGGCGTGTTTTACTTTTTGACCAAGTAGGCGTTGTGGAGAAAAGTGTATGACGCTGACCAATCAGTGACCAATCAGCGTCATACACTTCTCCCCATTCATTTACACAGCCTATAGCGATATAGGTATATCGCTATCTGTAGCCTCATACACACACTATAACGTTACTCAAGTGTCCTGACAATGAATATACATTACCTCCAGCCAGGACGTGACGTGTATTCAGAATCCTGACCACTTCTCTGCAAGTCTCTGATTTACAGCACAGCACAGCGAGATCTCGCTGTAAATGACAGTTTACAGCATAATCTCGCGAGACTACGCCTGCTATGCTGTAACTCACAGAGAAGTGGTCAGGATTCTGAATACACATCACGCCCTGGCTGGAGGTAATGTATATTCATTGACATGACGCTGCAGTAACGTTATAGTGTGTTTATGTGGCTGCACATAGCGATATAGCAATATCGCTATGTTCTGTATCAATGAATGGGGAGAAGTGTATGACGCTGGTTGGTCACTGATTGGTCAGCGTCATAGACGTCTCTCCACAACGCCCACCAGTTGTCCATTGAGAAACTCATTAGCATAAAGCTAATATAAGTCATAACTCTTCTATTCTAAATAAAAACACTGCTGTAATCTACATTACAGCGCCGATCACATCATGTACAATATAGGCCACTTATAATGTGGTGACAGAGCCTCTTTAAGCATTTCCAACAGGATATCCCATCATCAAAGTAACTAGTGTGCACAAACTCAGGTTATCACAGTTGAGTTTCTATTTCTCTGACCCCCACAACCCTGGTTTCCCCCAAACATGTTTGTGAACCTTTGGACCTTCTATTCTTGATCCGCATGTCTATTGAATAGTGTCTTGTTACTTCCTTATTGCTATTGGAAGAAGATCTTGACATGCTATTTTTTTGCTGTGATATTATTTTTACTGTAAAAATTCAATAAAAACTGAAAATTTGCATGTGAGTCGCATGAAAGTCACAGTCCCATGCCATAACGGGAAAAAATTGCATGCAACTACTGCAAACCATTTCAAGTTTAGCTCCAGTTATACTCTCCCACCAGAACGGACATCGACGTGGAGAGACCTACAGGCTGGGTCGTACGGTTGCTTTGGCAATTCTAATTAATAGCACCCATTCACGATACTCTCTGCCCAGCGTGCAGGAACGTCTTTCCACGCCCGATTTAGTTGGGTGGGTGAGTATAAGTGCCAAACCTTAATCTGTTAGTATGCGTTATTTCTCATTACAAGATATTCTAGTGTCATGTTTCCTGCTTTTGCTATGACACTAAACATAAGCATTTTATACTGAAATTTTCCTTTTGTGTTTTTCAGATAGACGATTACCATGGGATTAAAGTATCTGATCCATACAGATGGCTAGAAGATCCAGACAGTGAGCAGACAAAGGTATTTTTCTTTTACTTGACACATTGAAGAGGTTTTTTCACCATAGGAAAAATTATACATAGGGTGGTCTACAGCTAAGCTCGACACAGCACTAATCTCTTCCCTTTTTATTTTGAAAGGGTAACCAAACTTTAAAAAAAACATAGGGGGATGGAAGTATAGAATTTTCCATCCCCCTATACAAACTCTAAGGCTGCATTTAGACGAGTGTGTCCGATTTGCGTACGTAAAAAACGCAGCATTTTTCCTACATTTCTTGTCCGTGTGCATTGCGTATTGGCATTCGTGTGCTTTGCGTGTAGTATGCGTTTTTCACGTCTGTGCAAGCACTTCATTTTTAAAAAAAAATGTATTTCTCTGCTTTGCAATGTATTTGATGCGTGAAACATGGACAGCACAAGGATGTCCTCAGTGTGCTATCCGTGGTTTTCACGCACCCATAGACTTCAATGGGCGACTAGGAGAGTGAAAACGCACCAATATAGAACATGCAGTCAGTTTCCCGTAACGGACACACGCTGCGTGAAAAACACTGCATGTGTGAATAGCCCCATTGAATTGCATGGGTCCGTGTGCTGCGAATGATTTAAACGAAAAGTATACGGGTATTACGCTCGTCTGAATGAGCCCTAAGGCTCTGTTCACATGTTGTGGTTAAAACGCGTTTACTTCTCTAGAATTCTGCCTGTATTTAAGAGAACTGAGGCAAGCTCCCCTATGCTAGAATTTCTAATCAATTCAGCTACTAGAAAAGGGGCTACGGCAAGAATCTATAACTTCTTAAAAAGGTCGAAGGAGGATGTCCCTGTGGTAGGGGGTTTTAGGAAATGGAAGGCAATATGCCCAGATCTGAAGGGAGAAGATTGGATTGCTGCCCTGAAATCTTTATGTAAAATTACCCATAATCACGCTCTACGTTTATCACAGTTATTTATATTTTATATGGTATATTTTTCTTCAAAACGGCTTTTTTCTTGGGTTATCAAAAGTGATTTAAACTGCCCCCACGGTGTGACATCATCGGCGGATTTAAAGAGGACCAGTCACCAGCTCCTACAAAGTCAGTCTCACGCGATGACGCTGGCCTAGGAATGTCTGCAGGAAACAGCCTCAAGCTGATAGATCAGCATCAGAGGCTCTCTGCTAGCTCCGCCCATTGAGAATCGCTGGCGGCCAAACCCACTTGGCTAGCCAGCGGTTCACTTACATATTGTTTAATAAATGAAGAGGGGGCAATATCTCTGGGGGGACGCAGAAGTAAGGCACAAACACTACTGGACTCACAGACCCAGTGGCAATTACATGAGTCTAATAACTCACTTTTGTAGGCGCTAGTGACAGGTCCTCTTTAATGCATCTTTGGAGATGCTTCAGATTACATTGCTTTTGGTGTGGAGGTAGCGGTGGAGCCTGTTTTGTGTATATTAGGGTCATATTTAAGGTTGCTTGGCCAGGCTGAGGGAAAGAATATGGTTCTATTGGGGATTCCTTTAGCAAAAAAACTGATACTTCAAAACTGGAAGGGACATTAACCACCTTTGGTATCCTCTTGGTTATACATGATGTATAAGATAGCAGCTATTGATAAGCATCGGGACCCAGTTCTTTTTCATGAAAGATAGAAAAATTTGGTCTTTACCGTTTATGCCGTAAGGAGTTTTTATTTTTTATTTTTTTTTCTCTCTCTCCCTGGTGTCTGAAAAGAATGTGGTTGAACTAAGGGTAGTTATATTTGTATTGATTCTGATGACAGACGTTTATTTTTATTTTGCTGTATTATATTGTTTTTTGAATAATTGTTATGGAATCGAAGAAAATAAAAAACAAAACTTAAAAAACACGTAATCATAAATCCATAAACCTAAGTTAATGCGTTAACTAATACTATTTTTTTTTTTTAGTGGAACTAGTTGTAAACAATCATTTATGGCCACCCTCAGTGGGTGAAATGTCTTCTGACTGATGGAAATCTTCATCAATGGAAATCAATCCATCAGAAATGTATAAGACATTCTCCTCTAGTGATAATTGTCATCACTATCACCGTATCATGTAACCGGTATCACTAGAAAAGCGGTCAACATTCATTCTAAAGAACTGTGTAAACTCTATTGATTTTGCATGTGTGTGTGGTGCGAGTGCTTGGTGTGGCTCGACGCCGCGAATTGGATGCTGACGTCTGGCCCGCAGAGTCAATAAATGTCCTAATTTCGCACAGAGGGGTACATAGATGAGCCCATCTTCTCACTCCTTTTCTGGGGAAATGAAGACCCACTAATATGTGACAATCAGAGCAAGTTTCCTCTCTGATTGATTCCCTCCTCCTGGGGTCATCTGCAGCCACACAGGGACAGTAGGGGATTCCCAGATTCTCCTCCTCTTCTTGCAAGCTACCAGCACATCCCCCAATCTAGCTATGATCTAGCTTGAACTAGAGCCTTTAGAAGCACAGTTTGAAGTAAGAGCTGCAAGTATATGCAGCTCTCTTATCAACCTGCTCTAGCTCAGGCTAGATCGCAACTAGAGATATATGCCTTTGGTAGGAAGAGGAAATCTAATGGCACACATTTATGGCCTAACCACAGGATATAAAAGTCAGATAGATGCAGGTCCCACCTCTGGGACCCACACCCAGCACTAGAACAGGGAACCCTTACACCCGTATGTAAACAGCCGAGCTCGGTGGGCTGCGCTGTCTGTATTCTCGGTTGTTTTCGTACTTCCGGCCAACTCGTAAAACAATCGCTGGAGAGCAGCGACATGTGGACAAGGTAGGATGGGATTCAGGGGGCTCCATCCTAGAGATAGCTGCGGTTCCCAGAGGTGGGATTTATGACATATTCTGTGGATATGCCACAAATGTCTGAGATGAGAATAGCCCTTTAAAGAGAACCTTTCACCTGACCATACATGTGCAGCTGACTGCACCTTGTAATAGGCAGGGCTGTACAAACCCTGCCTCGCTCTAAAAAACAATTTCCTATCTTTCTCCGTTATTTAGATATTGGTGCCGTTATATTTGGTGCCCGATATTTAAATAGCCCCCTGAACTATCAATGGGTCGTGTAACTGCCAAGGGGGCGTGTATCATCGCTGTGACACTATACAATCAGCTACCGACAGTGTCACAGCAAGAGCTGGAGAGAGGAGCGCGTGTACGAGCGTGCATGCGCACAGAATAGAAGAGTAGAAGAAGAATGTGAATTATTCTTCTTCTTTTCCATGGCAGTGGAAGTAACTTCGACAGCGGCATCGGAGCTGTGCGCGCATACGTGCGGTCACGCGCGTTTGCTCTGACTCTTCAGCTCTCGGCAGACAAGGACAAGACTGTGTGATCTCTCGCGAGAGATCACAAAGCCTTGTTCCACTCTACTCTCTCCATCTCTGGCTGTGACACTGTCCTTAGCTGATTGGACAGTGTCACAGCGATGTTAAATGCCCCCTTGCAAATTACACGCCCCACTGACAGTTCACAGGGTTATTTAAATATCCAAATATAACGGCACCGATATCTAAATAACGAAGGATAGGACATTTTTTTAGAGTGCTTTGTGCAGCCTTCCTATTACATGGTGCACTCAGCTGCACATGTATGGGCAGGGGAAAGGTTCTCTTTAAGGTATGTTCACAAATCAGTCAGTCTTTTAACAGATATTTCTATGACTACCATACATTTAGGCCCCATGCACATAAACGTAAAAACGCCCGTAATTACGGGCCCATAGACTTCTATTGGCCACGGGTACCTTCCCATTTGCTTACGGGAAGGTGCCCGAGCCGTTGAAAAATATAGAACATGTCCTATTTCAGGCCATAATTACGGCACGGCAGGCCCATAGAAGTCTATTGGGCTCCCGCAGTTACGGGTGGCTAGGTGTGTGCACCCGTAATTACGGGAGCGTTGCTAGGCGACGTCAGGAGATAGTCACTGTCCAGGGTGCTGAAAGAGTTAAACAATCAGTGCGGGACAGAGAGAAATGGCTGCACTGATCGGCAGTAACTCTTTCAGCACCCTGGACAGTAAGGACCCGTTTTCTCTGAACTAATCGGCAGCCCTTTCTCTCTATCAGTGCTGGATAGAGGGAAGGGTCAACCCTTTCGGTCAGAGTTTCCGCAGCGGAACACAGCGATTGTAAGTAAAAGCAGTTCATACGTACCCTGGCCGTTGTCTTGGTGACGCGTCCCTCTTTTGACATCCCAGTCCGACCTCCCTTAATGACGTGGCAGTCCATGTGACCGCTGCAGCCTGTGATTGGCTGCAGCGGTCGCATGGGCTGAAACATTATCTTAGGAGGCCGGACTGGAGGAAGAAGAAGCAGGGAGTTCTGGGTAAAATGGGGTTTGAAAAATCCATGCACATGCTGCGGGAAACAATCCCATTCAGTGTATGGAAGAAACAAAAATGCCTTGTATGAAGGGAACATGCCCTTAAAGCCCTTGATCCACTTAATATATATTTTTTATTATAATGGACAGTGCTGCCCTTTGGTAGCTCATAGTTATCCAGCTGTATTTTGTGGCTGGTTATCTGTATTTTTGGTTGTTTGTACACATCTCCTACCATCTTTCTCATGATGTAAATGGGATGTGATGTTTTCCACTTATCTACTAGTACATTGTTTCATATATTATTTATTCAAGTATGGTTTGCTCTGCTGGCGTGATACCCCTTTGGCAACATGGTTGGTTGTCATGGAGACCACCTCCCGCCCGCATCACCATACATGCTATATTCTTATCGTGTGTACTATTAACTTAGAAAAGGACTCCAATATTGCTGTGATGATAGTGGTATATTGGAGAATTCCCCTATTCTTGATTAACATTAGTAAATAGATTAATAGTTTTGCTTGGTGGTGAGTGCACATGCGCGTTTCGGCATATGTTCCGGCGTCCTACCGGAAGTTGTCAGTGAACTGGCGGAAGTTCATCTTTTGGGCAAGGTGCTCATTGGTGCTGACGTTAATGACACAGATGGTAGACGTGCGGCAGTGCCCGGACACGCTATGCGCCATTTGACACAGCTTATTGAGCATATCTTGGACTAGCAAATTTTCTCCTGACGAAGGCTGCAAAACACGCGTCGAGGTATCTCTTAGGGTATGTTCACACACAGCGACCAAAAACTTTGAAAATATGGAGCTGTTTTCAGGCGAAAACAGCTCCTGATTTTCAGACGTTTTTGTAGCAACTCGCGTTTTTCGCTGCGTATTTTACGGCCGTTATTGGAGCTGTTTTTCAATGGAGTCAATGAAAAACGCTTCCAAAAACGTCCCATGTCACCTGCAGTTCTTTTTCGCGGGCGTCTCTTTATGCGCCGTATTTTGACAGCGACGCGTAAAATTCGTAAAACCCATTGAAAGCAATGGGCAGATGTTTGTAGGCGTATTAGGGGCTTTTTCTCAGGCGTAATTCGAGGTGTAAAACGCCCGAATTACGTCTGAAAACACTGTGTGTGAACATACCCTTAGGGTGAACTCTCCCATTGCCACTATGCCAGCCACTGGTAATTGATGTACATGTGCACTATGCACGTTGAGTAGGTCGCAAAATGTAGGACTTTTCGCTAGGATTTTAACCTAGGTTGGATAAGCCATTTCCATTTGCAGTTGTATTGTATTATTGTACTATTGTGGCTTTGCTGGACTTGTATACAGGCTGTATTTAATAATGTTTTTTTTAATTTTTTGTATATATTTTTTTGGGGGGTACTTTAGTATGTCTAATATATGTGGAGTAATAATGTATTTCTAGACAAATTGTTCTATTCGGTACAGTATATGTATTCTTAGCTGGGACATCTTAGGTTTTATTTATGCCCTTAGGCCAGGTTCACACGTAGTGTAAATACTGCAGATTTTCTGCAACGTTTCGTTGCGGAAAATCCACAGCATAATACAGTGGCAGCAGAGTGGATGAGATTTTAAAAAATCTGATCAGACACGCTGCGTAAATGATAAGCGGAAAAAAAGCGCTCAGAAATTGACCTGTATTGCGGTTTTTTTAATCCACTGCGTGTCAATTGTATTTGTGGAATCACTTCTTGTTTTATACAGGTTTTCCCAATTGAATTCAGTGGGTGGTAAAACCCGCAACAAAATAGCAGATGTTGCGATTTTTTCCGCGGAAATGTTGCGATTCCGCCACAAAATTCATAACTCAGAAAAAAAAAATCTTCTACTTAGCTACAATTCTGTGCTTCTTTGTCCAGGCCGGCCACCTTGGATGATGTTTTCATCCCATTCCGGCTGCAACAGTCATATAGGATGAAATGTCATGCCAGGAGGCCGGGCTGCAGGACGGCACAGGGACGCGTCGCCGTAGCTACGGGGAAGTTTGAATTTATTTATTCCTATGTGTAGTTTTCCACAGTGGACATTCCAGCCGAAAAGCTGCACCACAATTGGGTGCGGTTTTTCGGCCGGAATGCCCTGCGGCGACCAGGGCGGATATGCTGTGTGCTTTTACGCAGCCTTTCCGCCCTGTGTGAACACAAACATTTATTTAATATCTATAGTATGTGTCATAAATGTCTGATTGTTAGAGTCTGACCACTTAGACCCCAAAGGACCTCAAGAAAGGTCCTTTAGTCCCAGCTTGGAGAGTTAGCCATGTACGCACAGTCACTCGTCTTTAATGACTGTGGGAGATACCTATAGGGGCTAATGGAGAGTGCTTTCACAAACACCAACGTGAATGGGACCACTGTTTCCGTAATCCGTGATGCCCACTAAGGGTGGTTTCTCACCAAGAACATTTATGCAAACACCCGAACATGCTCTCTAAAACAGATCCTGATTTGATTGTCAAATGTTAACTTTTGCCTGTCCCTATGACATTTTAAAAGTTTTCAAAACTGGAGTTACTCTTTGAAATAATTTTTCCATATGCCGTACTGTTTACTACGTTACTGAATGTCAAAACTGCAGTATGTGACAGGGTTTCTTTCTTCTCAGGCTTTTGTTGAAGCTCAGAACAAACTAACATTGCCATTTCTTGAAAAATGCCCCGTCAGACAGCTGTTTAAAGAACGGATGACAGAGCTTTACGACTATCCCAAATATAGCTGCCATTTCAAGAAAGGGAAGAGGTAATTAAAATATATATTTATTTGTCACCACATATACAGTATCAGTCAAAAGTTTGGACACAACTTTTCATTCCATGGTTTTTGCTGTTTTTTTTATTTTTATACTTTATGCATTTTAGATTCATATTGAAGACATGATAACTATGAAGGAACACATATGGAATTAAGTAGTAAACATAAGAATTTTTAACAAACCAGAATATGTTTTATAGTTTAAAATTCTTCAAAGTAACCCCCTTTTGCTTTGATGACAGCTTTGCACACTCTTGGCGTTCTCTCAATCATGTACATGAGGTAGTCACCTGGAATGGTTTGTTAACAGTCTTGAAGGAGTTCCCAGAGGTGCTAAGTACTTGTTGGCTGCTTTTCCTTCACGCTGTGGTCCAACTCATCCCAAACCATCGCAATTGGGATTAGGTCGGGTGATTGTGGAGGCCATATCATATGACACAGCACTCCATCACTCTCCTTCTTGGTCAAATAGGCCTTACATAGCCTGGAGGTGTATTTGGGGTCATTGTCCTGTTGAAAAACAAATGATGGCCCACTAAGAGCAAACCAGATGGGATGGCATGTCATTGCAGAACGCTGTGGTAGCCATGCTGGTTAAGTGTTCATTGAATTTTGAATAAATCACCAACAGTGTCACCAGCAAAGCACCCCCACCATCACACCTCCTGCTCCATGCTTTAAGATGGGAACCACACATGTAGAAACCAGCCGCTCACCTTTTCTGCGTCTCACAAAGACATGACGGTAAGAACTGAAAATCTCAAATTTTGACTCCTCAGACCAAAGTACAGATTTCCACTGGTCTAACGTCCATGTCTTGTGTTTCTTGGCCCAAGCAATTCTCTTCTTCTTGCTGTTCCTAAGTAGTGGCTTCTTTGCAGCAATTCCACAATAATAGACTGATTCTCTCAGTCTCCTCTGAACAGTTGATGTTGAGATGTATCTGGTACTTGATCTCTGGGAAGAATTGATGTGGGCTCTAATCTGAGGTGCTGTTAATGTGCGATTTGTGAGGCTGGGAACTTATCTTCTGCAGCAGAGGTAACTCTTCTAACTTTCGTGGGAGGGTCTTCATGAGAGCCAGTAGCACCATAGCGTTAGATGGTTTTCATGACTGCACTTGAGGATACCTTAAAAGTTCTTGCAATTTTCCAGATTGACTGAACTTCATGTCTTAAAGTGATGATGGACTGTCGTTTTTCTTTACTTAGTTGAGTGGCTCTCGCCATATCATGGATTAGAACAGTACTTGAATAGAGCTAAACACTGTATGGAAGTGTGTAACAATCCTACCTTTGTCTCAAACACGTTATTAAGGCAAGAAATTCACCAAATTACCTCTGAACAAGTCATACATGTTAATGGAAAACCATTCCAGGTGACTTCCTCATGGAGCTAAAAGAGACAATGCCAAGAGTGTGCATAAGTGGGCTGCTATGAAGAATCTAAAATATAATACAAATTCGGGTTTGTTTAACACTATTTTATTTACTACTTAATTCCATATTTGTTCCTACAAAGTTTTCATATCTTCAGTATGAATCTACAATGTAAACAAACAAACTGGTACTGTACCTTGGGAACTGCTTATTTTTAGGTTTCTTTCCTGCCACCTCGTAGTCTAACTCTTGACTGATCTGATCATTTACCCTATACATTTCTGCTTGAGTTTGGTTTGACATACTAGCGTATGTGGTATTTCTGGTCCTAGATATGTACTAAAATGTTATGTTGCGGGAGTTGGGGTGCATCCAGACGTGGCGCCTATGTTCTATGCACATTTTGACACAGATTTGACTCCGGTTCCAGCCTACCTATGCATTGTGAAGGGTGAAATCCGCAGGGATTTCACCCGCTTTTCCGCACCAATAATTAATTAGAAAATCTGCGTTATTCTCTGCTTTCAGTGTAGATTTTTCCCGCTACATGTGGACGAGGTTTTAAAAACATCCATTCACTTGTATTGTACTGTAAATTGATGTGGTTTTGTGAGGCAGAATCCTTACTGCAAGTTTGCTATGTCTGGACGTGCCCGAAGTGAAATACAAAATATTTTGGCAGTTTCTTCCCTCTACTTCAGTGAATATTTATCTGTGTGTGTATTTCTGCCCAAGACAGGGAGATTCAACTGTAAGCCCCCCGAAAAGGACTAGGACTCCAGTTATAATAATATTAACCATTCAGTTACCAGTATATTAACCCCTGTTAGGCTGTTTTAACATGGGCGGATTTAGTGGATACCTTGCACAGCCGCTATGAAAGTACCAACGTGTTCAAGTACGAACAGCCTGAAACCCAAAGTAAACAATGAAGAGGCTTCAGCACTTGTTCGAGCTCCTCGGGCGCCTTAAACCGCTGATCGGCAGGGGTACAGAGAGTTGGAACCCACCAATCTAATATTGATGACCTATCCTAAAGATAGGCCATCGATTTGAAAATCCCGGATAACCCCTTTAAAGGGAATGTGTCGCAAATTTAAACCTTTTTTTTTAAGTGTCGTTACTTATTTCTATTATATTTTTTACGTTTTTTGCTGTATTTTTTTTTTTTTTCCGTATGGTGGAAAGTATTAAAAATTAAATAATAATTTGACATGTTTTCCAATGTTGGCCACCAGGGGGAGCACTTCCCAGAATTACAGCAAGGTGAACAAGGCAAAGCAACCTGACTCACAGCTGCTGTAAATGTGGGAGGGAACCTTACCCCCCCCTCTCACAAGCCAGGAAAAGGTGTCTTCAAATTGCTAAGCAGTGTCCGGCAGCCATATTGGGTGTAATTCTGCAGCTGGAAGAAGTTATAGGACACGCCAAAAGGCTAAGTGTATGTTCACACGCTCACTAAACAAAGGGAAAACAGCTCCTGATTTTCAGCCATTTTTTAATCAAACTCACGTTTTTTAACAGCCGTTTTTGGAGCTGTTTTTCTATAAAGTCAATGAAAAACGTCCCAAGAAGTGATGTGCACTTCATTTTGGTCGGGCGTCTTTTTATGTGCCGTTTTTGGAAAACTACCACGTAAAAAACGCCCTGTCGGAACAGAACGCCGTATTTCCCATTGAAACCAATGCTTCCGATTTTTCAGCTGAAAACATTGTGTGTGAACAGAGCCACCCACCGCCATCACTGCAGACAGAACAACACAACTACGGCATGTGGGCAAGGCTTGTCCTGAGTGCACTGTCTCTTGTTATGGACAGATTTATAGTCACATGAACCCCGTCTGATGAACCGGTAACCTAGGTCCGATCACATGACAGAGGTGGATCACCAAAAACCCTATGCACCCTCAGCCCGTCCATCCAGCCCTTTCCTGGTTATATCTGCGTCTGGGAAAGCTCGGTGACCACCATTACCCCTCATACTGGAGTGTTTAGGGATGTGACTAATGAACCTCTCACACTCCAGTAGGAGGGGTAATGGTGGTCACCCAGCTTTCCCAGACCCCTGAACGGTAAATCTCTCTAGTTGTGCTGAGACTGTTTGTGAATGTGACTAATGAACCTCTCAGTCTCAGCACAACTAGAGAGATTTATCGTTTAGGGGTCTGGGAAAGCTGGGTGACCACCATTACTCCTACTGGAGTGTGTTTGGGGATGTGACTAATGAATTTCACACTCCAGTAGGAGGGGTAATGGTGCTCACCCAGCTTTCCCAGACCCCTGAACGATAAATCTCTCTAGTTGTTCTGAGACTGTTTGGGAATGTGACTAATGAACCTCTCAGTCTCAGCACAACTAGAGAGATTTATCGTTCAGGGGTCTGGGAAAGCTGGGTGACCACCATTGCCCCTCCTACTGGAGTGTGTTTGGGGATGTGACTAATGAACCTCTCACACTCCGGTAGGAGGGGTAATGGTGGTCACCCAGCTTTCCCAGACCCCTGAACGATAAATCTCTCTAGTTGTTCTGAGACTGTTTGGGAATGTGACTAATGAACCTCTCAGTCTCAGCACAACTAGAGAGATTTATCATTCAGGGGTCTGGGAAAGCTGGGTGACCACCATTACTCCTACTGGAGTGTGTTTGGGGATGTGACTAATGAATCTCACACTCCAGTAGGAGGGGTAATGGTGGTCACCCAGCTTTCCCAGACCCCTGAACGATAAATCTCTCTAGTTGTGCTGAGACTGAGAGGTTCATTAGTCACATCCCCAAACAGTCTCAGCACAACTAGAGATTTATCGTTCAGGGCTTTCCCAGTACAGTTTCATCATGTGTCCTTCACACAAGGGGGAGGGGGGGGCCCCTTCGGGGGTCACGAGAGCAGGGGTCTGTGAGGTAGAGAGTGGGACATGCAGAGACACACCTCTTACTTGCAGTGCAGCTGGTCTTCAAGATGGCGCCTGCTCTCTCCCTGCAAACAGCTGCTCTGCTCTGTGTGACTCTGACCTGCGTCTGCGCAGCACAGAGCCATAGAGCAAAGTCAATGGAACGGCTCCCGTTCATTGACTCCTATGCACTGTAGCTGCCGTATTCCATCTCTGTATGTGTCGTTAATCGACACATACAGAGATGAAAAACAAAATGGCAGCCCCCATAGTGAAGTAAAAGTTAGAAAAAAGTAAAACACACACACATAAATAAAAGATTTTATAATAAAACACTAAATGCAAATTGATATCAAAAAATTTTTTTCCGTGACACTCGTCCTTTAAGTAACAATGTATTGACATTGTATTTTATTGCACTAAGTAACACTATGTTTTTCTATCACATTTAAGGTATTTCTATTTCTACAACTCCGGCCTACAGAATCAAAGAGTGATGTATGTTCAAGATTCTCTAGATGCCGAACCTCAGGTTTTTCTAGATCCTAATAAATTTTCTGAAGATGGCACAATTGCATTGCGAGGTTAGATAACTTTCTTCTGATTCAACCACTTTATATTCAATTAATTGGGAGAAAAAAAAGTCATTATGACTTTCTAAGTTGTTTTGAGTAAATGTTATAAATTTGAGATGAATAAGTAATAATAAATAATCAGGTGAAAATATTAGATATTATTAATATGAAATATTAAGGGGATATTACAGTTCCAGTACATAAAGATTATTCATTGCATGATGAAAAGTGATGTGAGTTTCCAATATGCTTTCTGTATTAATAACTCAAGGTTTTTACGATGTCTGCTTGCAGTCATTCAATAGGAACTAGAATTGTTTTCTTCCAGTGGGTAAAAATTTCTGTCATGGTCACATGTGACAGACACACAGATTGTCAGCTCATTACCTGTGTGATCACATCTGCACTGTGTTACGTTGCGGATTTGCAGCGATAAAAAAAGTTATGGCTCTCAGAATATGGCGACACATAAAATTTCTCTGACACACAGGATCCATTTGTTATTGATCACATCTAAGTAGATTACTAAGATGTGATCAATAACCGGTGGATCCTGTGTGTCAGAGACACACAGGACCTGCTGTCACCGAAGCCGTCAGTCCCACGGACCTGATGTATTCAGCTCTGAATGCAAGATAAGGCTTTTATGCATACAGGATACATAGAAGCTCTATCTCAAAAAGTAAAAATTACTTTTATTAAAAACCAATTAAAAAGTTGTTTTAAATCCTCTAATACGTTGTTTAATTTAAAAAAAAAAAAAAAAAGAGCTCACAGGTTTACATAGCCCTTAAATGCATCTAGTGCTCAATCGAGCAATGGATGATCTGTGGTCTGAGCCATTCAGAAGTACAGTACTCTGACACTTATTTGTCATTATCTCTAAATGATGAGGGTCTATATTCTATATGTAGTACTGCTGAATTTTATATTGGACTGCAGTAGTTCTGTTTTAGTATCTTTGTCTATTTTGAAGTAATAATTGAGCATTGTACCTTTTGTCCAGGCTATGCATTCACCGAAGATGGAGAATATTTTGCCTATGGGTTAAGTAACAGTGGCTCTGATTGGGTTACAATCAAATTTATGAAAGTCGGCAACAGGGAAGAACTCCAGGATGTTCTGGAAAGAGTGAAATTTAGCTGCATGTCTTGGACCCATGATGGTCTTGGGATGTTCTACAACTCTTATCCTAAACAAGAAGGCAAAAGTGATGGTGAGTTATGTTAAAGTCTGCTGTAAAGAGTATCTATCATTACACAGTCAAAGTTATAATCAATCCTTAGTCCCATTACACACGACAGAGTGCCACTCGGGCCGTAGTTCACGGCATCCGAGTGGCACCCGATAGTATTCACGGACCCATTCACTTCAGTGGGTGACTGGGGTCAGTGAAAACGGACCTGACTCTGGTCCGTGGAAAGATAGAACATGTCCTATCTTTCCACGGATCACGGACGGGACTTGGCCTGCACACACGGTCGTGTGCAAGACCCTTTAGTGTTAATTAGATGCAGTGGAAAAATGAGTCAATATCCAAACTACTGGATATGGACTTAGACTTAAAGAGGCTCTGTCACCACATTAAAGTGCCCTATCTTCTACATAAGGAGATCGGCGCTATAATGTAGGTGACAGTAATGCTTTTTATTTTTTTTAAAACGATCTGTTTTCACCACTTTATTAGCGACTTTAGATTTATGCTAATGAGTTTCTTAATGCCCAAGTGGGCATGTTTTTACTTTAGACCATGTGGGCGTTGTACAGAGGAGTGTATGATTCTGACCAATCAGCGTCATGCACTTCTCTCCATTCATTTATACAGCACCAGCGATATAGTTATATCGCTATGTGCAGCCACATAAACACACTATAACGTTACTGCAGTGTCCTGATAATGAATATACATTACCTCCAGCCAGGACGTGATGTGTATTCAGAATCCTGACACTTCTGTAGCGTCTCTGTGAGATTTACAGTAAGGCAAGCGTAATCTCGCGAGATTACAATGTAACCTGTCATTTCAACCGAGCTTACGTTTGCCTTGCTGTAATCTCAGGATTCAGAATGTCAGGATTCTGAATACACATCACGTCCAGGCTGGTAGTGATGTATATTCATTGTCCGGACACTGCAGTAATGTTAGTGTTTGTGTATGTGGCTGCACATAATGATATAACTATATCGCTATTTGCAGTGTAAATGAACGGAGAGAAGTGTATGACGCTGATTGGTCAGCGGCATACACTCCTCTGTACAACGCCCACTTGGTCTAAAGTAAAAACACGCCCACTTGGGCATTAAGAAACTAATTCGCATAAAGCTAAAAATCGCTTATAAAGTGGTAAAAATAGATTGTTTTTCTAAATAAAAAGCATTACTGTCACCTACATTACAGCGCCAATCTCCTTATGTAGAAGATAGAGCACTTATAATGTGGTGACAGAGCCTCTTTAAAGGGGTTCCCAGGATTAGAAAAACATGGCTGCTTTCTTCCGAAAACAGCACCACACCTGTCCATGGGTCGTAACTGATATTGCGGCTTAGCTCCATTAAAGTTTCGGCCTTGGTGGGCCTTTTTCAAACCAATATAGATTTTCCTGTCTGTTACTGCTATGTTTGGGGGCTCTCACTATTGTGATATATGCCCTCACTTTGCAGTACTTTCCAGCCGCTCTTGCATCCCATTTTACCATGCCTAGCACTCTGACCCCATGATATGAGGACAGTCTCTGCTGCCCCTTCGCATTGTCATACTACAGGAGGACCTCTATCATGCTGTTACATAGAGAGAAATGTGTCTACTGTTTACAATAAGCTGTAGAAGTTTTTGTGATCTGAGAATGTTTGTGAACATCTAAACCGACTACTGAAGTCTGGGAAATATTGAACTTAAAGAGGCTCTGTCACCACATTATAAGTGCCCTGTATCCTACATAAGGAGATGGGCGCTGTAATGTAGGTGACAGCAGTTCTTTTTATTTAAAAAAAACGATCTATTTTTACCACATTATTAGCGATTTTAGATTTATGCTAATGAGTTGCTTAATGCCCAAGTGGGCGTTGTACAGAGGAGTGTATGACGCTGACCAATCAGCTGTCATGCACTCCTCTCCATTCATTTACTCAGCGCATAGGAATCCTGCTAGATCCTTATGTGCTGTCTTACACTAACACATTAACGATACTGAAGTGTTTAGACAGTGAATAGACATTCCACGTGATGTCTTTTCACAATCTCTGCACTTCGTTACTGTTTCTATGGTAGTTACAGCAGAGGAAGCGTGATCCCGTTGTAACCTGTCATTTACAGCGAGATCACGCTTCCTCTACTGTAACTACCACAGACAGAGTAACGAAGTGCAGGGATTGTGAATAGACATCCCGTGAAATGTCTATTCACTGTCTAAACACTTCAGTATTGTTAATGTGTTAGTATAAGACAGCACATAAGGATCTAGCAGGATCCCTATGCGCTGAGTAAATGAATGGAGAGGAGTGCATGATGCTGATTGGTCAGCGTCATACACTCCTCTGTACAACGCCCACTTGGTCTAAAGTAAAAATATGCCCACTTGGGCATTAAGCAACTCATTAGCATAAATCTAAAATCGCTAATAAAGTGGTGAAAATAGATCGGTTTTTTTAAAATAAAAAGCATTACTGTCACCTACATTACAGCGCCCATCTCCTTATGTAGGAGATAGGGCACTTATAATGTGGTGACAGAGCCTCTTGAATTTACTAAAATCAAGAAAGATCAATACAAAATTGCTATTAATTGCGACACTATAGCTTATGCTATCACTATTTAATCCTGAAATTGAAGAGGCCACAGCACTCCTATAGCACTGTTTTAGCGCTACGGTTCTTTCAAACCTTTTTGCAGCTGTGCTACCGGCCACCCGCTGTGCAGGGAACTTCTTCACGACCCTATTAACTTGAATAAAGCTGTGCTGTAGTTCCCTGAACTACTGATGGACAGGAAAGCCACTGTGCAGAGAAAACAGTAAGGCTGGATTCACACACAGCGTAGCGTTTCTCTACATTTTGCTGCGTTTTTGGTGGTGTTTTTTTTTGGTGCAGACAGATGTTACATTATAATCTAGTTTGTTTTTTTTCCAAACGCTGCATGCTCTGTATATCGTGTTTTTTCCAATAGACTTCCTTATAGGACTTCAAAAATACCATAAAACAAGCATTTTCAAAATGATACTGAATGAAAAACGCAACTAAAAAGGCCATAAAAAAAACGCATGTTACATTTTAATAATGCCGTACTTTTTGGAAGCATTTTTGATGCAGTTTTAATTTCCAGAAAAATTCTGTGTGTGGCAGAGGCCTAAAGGGGCTGCAGAACTAGATTTAGGATTAGTGGTCGTCCAGGCAGTCTTATGTCTTTCTGTAATGGCAATAACTATTTACCGTAGTATTTTGGACTGTATCTCAGTTCTTTCAATGTGGACTACATGTTCCAGCAGGCCCTGTGTTCCTCTTGATACTAAGCATGGACAAGACCAGGAAAGTGTAATCATCAGAGAATTATAGCTCCTTCTTCCTCTTCTCAGCAGTTCATGCTCCTTCTTGCTCTTCTCAACAGTCTCTAGGCTCACTTGCACTTACTGACCGCTTCTTTTTAGCAATCGGGGATTTTTCTTGTTAGTAACTGACCAAAAGAGTCTGAAAGTCATTCATGTAACTAAACGCTTACAGCTGGCAGTTTCATATACATTGTTCATTTAGTTTTCATTTTTACTGTTTTTAAATATTTGACTTTTTTTTTTCTAAAAAATAAAGGTACAGAAACATCCACCAATCTTCATCAGAAGCTCTTTTATCATGTCATTGGAAACGACCAGTCACAGGATATATTATGTGCTGAATTTTTCGATGAACCTAAATGGATGGGAGGTGTTGAGGTAAGAAAAAACATATTTTTATTTTTTTATAGTAATCAATGTGGTAAGGGGTTCCAAGCTTTTCTGGACTCCGGGCATATCCCTAGGATATGCCATCAATATGCTATCGCTCCACTGTGACCCCTTAATGAGAACCATAGGGCGCCGCAACACATGGAGATCACTGTGGCCCCTTCGTAGTTTTACCAGATACAGTTCCACTCTCCTCCATGCACTGTGGTATTGCATCTTAGCCCCTTTCACTTCAATGACCCCATCTTTGTTGTGATCAATGGGGACCCCAGCGGTCTGACCCACACTTACTACATATTGACGTATGTTTAAATAAAAGGTCTGTGCTCAATACTAATCTGGGAAAAAGAAAGGCAGGCAGCTGAAAGCTCCCTCCACTGTGTCCCAAAAATATTCAATCTTGGGTGCCATCTTCATTATCTCATTTAGCTATAGTGAGGGGCCATGGAGAACAGAAAAAGCCATTTCCGTAAATTTCCACTGGAAGCGTGAAAATAAAATAGAAAAGTTCTATGATCAATGATTTTTTAGCTGATATTCATGCCAGCCTTTGTTTTGCCGGCTTGGGCCACACTGTCGATTATGTGTAAACCTGGCCTTTACAGTTTGTGCAATGCTTCTAGTAATGCAATTTCTAGGATGTATTAGTCTTTATTTTGCTTAGTTTAATAATGTTCATATTAATGTATTTAATTATACTCTGCTTTTAGTTACATGGGTCTCGATATATTCATTTTTTTCTAGAAATGGGTGCCGTGTTTCTAGAGCAACCAATCAGATTGCAGCTTCGGTTTTTTCAGAACATGTTTGAGAATAAAAGCATTGACCTGATTGGCTGCTATAGGTAACTAACGTTGCACGATGCATCGAAATTTTGATACTGTTTCGATACCGTGCACCCTCAAACGGTTCAATACCGTTAATTCATGTATTTCGATACTAAGCTGTGCGGCCCACAGTTTAGTATCCTATGTTGTTAGAGCATTGCTGCGGCTGTGTAATACAGTCATTGCCCCGCTCCTGAGTCCTGACAAGTGTGCACACGCGGTCAGCATGATGTGATGTGGCAAGCGCTGCACTAATGAGCGCCGGCACTGAAGACAGAACATGGCGGGCGCACTACAAAACACCCCCATGTTCTCTGTCTTCAGTGCCTGCGTCGCCGCTCATTAGTGCAGCGCTGGTCGCATCGCCTCATACTGACCGCGCGCGCACACTTGTTGTCAGGAGCGGGGCAATGGCTGTATTACACAGCCTCAGCCCAGCTCTAATGGCGGAGATCAGAGAAACTTCTCATCTCCGCCGCTATTCCCTTGAATGCTGCGATCAAAGCTGACCGCAGCATTCAAGGGGAAAATGAGAAGGGGGATGCCCATTGGATCGCGTCACAGGGAATTCCTGTGACTCGATTGAGGGACATACCATATATGGGCAGACAGCAGTCCATTGAAGAACCCCAAGGCTGTCTGACCATATTTCCTGTTCTTAGGGTATACTTAGGTATGTCATAACAACATTTCCCTGATGCTATCAGTACACAGGCTATTGTACTGGTATATAGATTGATATATGCCAGTACATTAAATTTAAAAAATGAAAAAGTAAAAAAAATAATAAAGTAATATTAACCCCTTCAGGACTGAGCCTGTTTTGGCCTTGTGGACGCAGGCGATTTTTTCAAATCTGACGTGTCACTTTATGTGGTAATAACTCCGGATTGCTTTTACCTATCCAAGCGATTCTGAGATTGTTTTCTCGTGACATATTGTACTTTACGTCTGTAAAAAAATTTGGTCGATAAATTCAATATTTATTTGTGAAAAACACCAAAATTTATAGAAAATTTGCAAAAAATAGCATTTTTCTAAATTTGAATGTATCTCCTTGCAAAACAGATATTAATACCACACACAATAGTTACTAGTTAACATCCCCCATATGTCTACTTTATGTTTGCATCATTTTTTGAACGTCCTTTTATTTTTATAGGACGTTACAAGACTTAGAACTTTAGCAGCAATTTCTCTCATTTTCAAGAAATTTCCAAAACCTATTTTTTCAGGGACCAGTTCAGTTCTGAAGTGGCTTTGAGGGCCTTATATATTAGAAACTCCCCATAATTCACCCCATTTTAAAAACTTCACCCCTCAAAGTATTCAAAACAGCATTCAGGAAGTTTCTTAACCCTTTAGACATTTCACAGGAACTAAAGCAAAGTAGAGGGGAAATTTACAAATGTAATTTTTTTTGCAGAAATTCATTTGTAATAGAAAAAAATCTGTAACACAGAAGGTTTTACCAGAGAAACACAACTCAATACCTATTTCCCAGATTCTGCAGTTTTTAGAAATATCCCACATGTGGCCCTAGTGTCCCAATGGACTGAAACACCGGCCTCAGAAGCAAAGGAGCACCCAGTGGATTTTGAAGCCTCCTTTTTATTACAATATATTTTAGGCTCCATGTCTGGATTGAAGAGGTCTTGTGGTGCCTAAACAGTGGAAACCCCCAAAAAGTGACCCCATTTTGGAAACTAGACCCCTCAAGGAATTTATCTAGTTTTATAGTGAGCATTTTAACCCCACAGGTTTTTTGCTGAATTTATTGGCGTTAGTCTGTGAAAATGAAAATCTACATTTCTTCTGAAGAAACATAGACATTTTTTAATTTCTGCAAGGAATAAAGGAGAAAAAGCGCCCCAACATTTGTAAAGAAATTTATCCTGATTACGGCAATACCCCATATGTGGTCATAAACTTATATTTGAACACATTACAGCCCTCAGAAGGGAAGGAGCGCCATTTGGGTTTTGGAGCTCAAATTTTGCTATAAGGGTATGTGCACACACACTAATTACGTCCGTAATTGACGGACGTATTTCGGCCGCAAGTAGTGGACCGAACACAGTGCAGGGAGCCGGGCTCCTAGCATCATACTTATGTACGATGCTAGGAGTCCCTGCCTCTCCGTGGAACTACTGTCCCGTACTGAAAACATGATTACAGTACGGGACAGTTGTCCTGCAGAGAGGCAGGGACTCCTAGCGTCGTACATAAGTATGATGCTAGGAGCCCGGCTCCCTGCACTGTGTTCGGTCCGGGACTTGCGGCCGAAATACGTCCGTCAATTACGGACGTAATTAGTGTGTGTGCACATACCCTAATGGTTTTCGGTGCCATGTCCCATTTGCAACGCCCTCGAGGGACCAAAACAGCAGAAACCCCCCAAAAGTGACCCCATTCACTATCAGAATCCAAGAGAGCAAATGCCTCTTAAGTGGTATATAACTTGCGTGCTATTTTTTTTTTAACTTATTTTTTGTAACAGTTTTAATAAAAGTAACAAAGAAAAAGTCCACTAATCCATTGATCAATAATTTTCTGAACAACCCTAAGGCCCTGTTCACACAGAGTTTTTTTTACAAGTTTCTCGGCGCGGAAACCGCTCCGCAAAACTTGTCAAAAACCGCCCGAAAATGTCTCCCATTGATTTCAATGGGAGTTGGATGAGCTTTTTTACCGTGAGCAAAAAAAACGCATTGCGGTAAAAAGAAGCGACATGACCTATCTTGAGGCGGTTTCCGCCTCCAAAACCCCATTTCAATCAGTCAGAAGGGTAAAAAAAAACACCTCGACGAGTGTTTTGACGAGTTTTTGGCAAACCACTGTGCAAAAAACGTCCGGAGCAGTTTTTGCAGGAGGAATTTTCCTCCTGCAAAAAATTCAGTGTGAACACAGCCTAACAATGAATCAATGTATTTAGAATTTACAGACGTGTAAAATATATGAAGAGATTTATATAAGTATATGTGTGTATACGTATATATTACATGTACGTATATATCTATATGATGATATAGATATATAACATCCCTAATTATTAATTTTTAGTATTAACAAATTTCAAATATGTCTATATATAATATATATTACGTGTGTGTCTGTGTGTATATATATATATATATATATATATATATATATATATATATATAATATAGACGTGTATGTGTGTGTGTGTGTGTGTGTATATATATATATATATATATATACACACATACACACACAGTATATAAATATATATCTATATAATTTTATAGATGTAAATATATAGAGAGAGAGACAGATATATATATATTCATATAATGTGTGTGTGTGTGTGTGTGTGTGTGTGTATGTGTATATATATATATATATATATATACACACACACATTATAAGCCCTAATTGATTGTTAATTAACTAATTAATTGTCCTAGTCTGAGTACTATCTACCTAAACTATGCCTACACTAAACTATGTGGAGGTGTTTTTTGTGTGTTTCATAGTCGGTGTGTCTTTATATGAGACACACAGCAGCTGCTCGGCACAGCTTCTTCTCTCTCACTGTCTCAGAACGATCTGACAGGGAGGGAGGAGAAACAGTGTAAGGGGAGATTCACACGAGCGTTGCGTTTTTGCGCGCGCAAACAACGCGGCGTTTTGCGAGCGCAAAAACCATTTGACAGCTGCGTGTGTCATGCGTGTCTGATGCGCGGCTGCGTGATTTTCGCGCAGCCGGCATCATAGAGATGAGGCTTGTCGACGCCCGTCACTGTCCAAGGTGCTGAAAGAGCTAACTCTTTCAGCACCCTCGACAGTGAATGCCGAACACAACAGCGAAAAACCTGTAAAAAAAAAAAGATAAAGTTCCTACTTACCGAGAACTTCCCGGCCGTTGCCTTGGTGACGCGTCCTTGGTGACGCGTCCTTGGTGACGCGCCTCTCTTGACATCGGGCCCCACCTCCCTGGATGACGCGGCAGTCCAAGTTACCGCTGCAGCCTGTGATTGGCTGCAGCCTGTGCTTGGCCTGTGATTGGCTGGAGCTGTCACTTGAACTGAAGTGTCATCCCGGGAGGTCGGACTGCAGGAAGGAGACAGGAGTAATCGGTAAGTTAGAACTTCGTTTTTTTACAGGTTCATGTATTTTGGGATCGCAAGTCACTGTCCATGGTGCTGAAACAGTTTAACTCTTTCAGCACCATGCACAGTGAATCTCTCCCGACGTCGCGGACCGGAAATTTTTTTGCCGGGTTCGGCCAAAACGAGTTTGGCCGAACCCGGTGAAGTTTGCCTCGGTTGTCGGGGTTCGCTCCTCGCAAAGACACTCCGTTTGGATGCTTGGAAACAGAAAAGCACGTGGTGCTTTTCTGTTTTCATTCATCCTTTTCACTGCTGTTGCGCGAATCACGCTCGTCCCACGGAAGTGCTTCCGTGTGGTGCGCGTGATTTTCACGCACCCATTGACTTCAATGGGTGCGTGATGCGCGAAATACGCAGAGTTATTGAACCTGTCGCGCTTTTTGCGCAGCAGACAAACGCTGCGCAAAAAGCACGGACTGTCTGTACTGCCCCATAGACTTGTATTGGTCCATGCGTGCCGCGTGAAAACCACGCAGCCCGCACGGACCGAATACACGCTCGTGTGAATCCCCCCTAACAAACAGCACGAAAGTTTGTTGCTGCAACAAACTTTGCTGCTGCTGCAACAAACTTTGCTGTGAACACCATGATAGCTTTATCATGGTGATCACGTCATCAGGACCGACACCAATCCAGTCCTGATGTCTTCTCTCAGCACTTAGGCTGCTAGTAGCAGCGTGTGCTGAGAGATTCAGAGCACAGGGAGAGCGCTGTGCACTCTGTTCTGGCACCACGTGAATTAACGGGCTGCAGGAGAAAAGCCCAGCACGGCAGCCCGTTAATCTACGTGGGCTGGTCGTGAAGGGGTTAAATAAAAAAAATATTTATTTTACAATAAAGTCTCAATACATAAAATACACACATTCTGTATCGTCGTGACCGTAATAACAAATTTCTAGCGTCATTTATGATGTTTACGCTGTTCTAAAATAAAAACTGCTTTCTTTCACTTATTAATGTGAGGCACAAAGTGTGATGAATTTTGAACTTCCATGTACCTCACATTAATAGTAATTAACCCAATCATGTACCTCACACGTTAACCCAATGTTGTCCATTATGACTGAGGAACATGTTAATTACTATTAATGTGAGTGCCTCACATCAGAAAATGGAAGGATTATTTTTTTTAAATTATTGTTGGCGAAGTATCGTTTTGGTATCGAGTATCGCAATACTGCATGAAGTATCGGTATCGAAGTCCAAATTCTGGTATCGTGACAACCCTATAGGTGACACTGATTCTTAGTACAGTTGTTCTTTTATAACAAGTATTTTTTATGTTTGTTCTGCTCTGAGGAGAGCAGGGATTGACTTTCAGAGCAAGGATTTCTAATATGGTAGCTGAAGGTGCTGATCAGGCCATTTTTCCCTGTAGTCTTAATTATTTCTGCACATTACACCATTCATTTTTAAGGCAGCAGACCATTATGGAAAAATTAAAACTGCAACCTGATTTGTACTGGTTGAAGAGGAGAAACAAGGACCGCACATCCACAATGTTAATCAATGGACATGAGGTTCTTAGTTAAGCCCACTTGCCACTTCACGGCGACCTCTGATAAGTGGGTCCCTACTCTATTGGTTGCAGCACCGCACGGCGGCGCCCGCTACTGCAATACCGCACCCACAGAGTGTGCAACCCAGAGGCCCAAAAGCACCCCTGCTGCCAGGCCAACCCAACCTTGACTCTAAGCCACATCCTCCCACAAGTGCAGTGCCACAACAACAGACACCACCACACGGCACCACAACAAGTGAAAAGATGGAATGAACTCAACTTTAGATGCGCCCCCAGTGGCCAACTGAGAGCACAAGAGCAGAAACACTTATGAGGTCATTCCTAAATTAAAATCAGCTGGGTCAAAAGTATGGAGTGCTCGTACCAGAAATTGCAAAAAAGGGAAAGAATCTATAAATATAATAGTTGAAGAGGAGAAACTAAGGACCGCACATCCACAATATTAAAGGGGTTTTCCCATGAGAGGCATTTGTGACATATCCACAGGGCATGTCATAAATGTCAGATAGATGCAGGTCCCACCTCCAGCCACCTAAAACCTATTCTGCAGAAGCAGGTGAATTCTGACCATGAATTAGGAAACAGCGGCGCTACGCTGTTTCCGTAAGCACTTTAGAACTGAATGGTCGTTACAGAAACTGCGTAGCTCTCATGCTACGCTGCTTCCGTAACGGCCATTCACTATTATAGGAGTTACGGAAACAGCGTAGCTCAGCAAGCTATGCTGTTTTTATAACTCTTGACCATAGAGTCAGAAAGTGTCCAGGAGGCAGAGGGAGCAGAAAAAGGTAGAACGGGGTTTAGGGGGCAACGTTCTAGAGATAGGTGCGGGTCCCAGAGGTGGGACTCGCATTTATCTGACATTTATGACATATCCTGTGAATATGTCATGAATGTCTCTCATGGGAAAACCCCTTTAATCAATGAACATGTGGTTCTTCATTAACATTTTGATCAAATTGTATCCCACTTGCCACTTCACGGCGACCTCCGATAAGTGGCAACCTGATTTGTGGCTAAGGCCAGCTTCTCTGCTCAGGACTAGGACACTAGTCTTGATGAATCTCCCCTCAATGTATACAGGCTGCACTGTATACTGATAGCATGTACGTGATTTTGATCTACTGAGCTGCTGTTAACTGGTTTATTTCATTGGAACCTGTAGTTCTCATACAAATAATTTTCACACATTGGGAGCTGTTTATCATAACTATGCACGAGAATAGTAGTGTAGTTCCCTATATCAACCAGTCATAAATGAGAGCTGGCGTCTTAAAGGGGTTTTCCAGAAGTAAAAAATTACTTTTAAT
This sequence comes from Rhinoderma darwinii, assembly GCF_050947455.1. Taxonomy (NCBI): domain Eukaryota; kingdom Metazoa; phylum Chordata; class Amphibia; order Anura; family Rhinodermatidae; genus Rhinoderma; species Rhinoderma darwinii. The sequence goes on along the minus strand of NC_134690.1, from coordinate 225,628,147 downwards.
TAAACTAAACAATAAAAAACATTTAACTTTGTAATGTACTTACGTTTGATTAGCTGGCTGTATCGTCGTATCCCCTCTTCCGTCATGTGACCGCTTGTCCATGTAAAATTTGCACTTCCTGTGCATACCCGTCCATTCGCGCCTAACTTCCGGTTTGCGGTTTCCGGTTTTCACAGTGTACGGTTACGTCATAACTGTACCACGTGTTTTCCCCATCTGCTTAGAGCATGCGTGGTTGTGTCTACCACGCATGCTCTGTTAAATGGTATGGCTGCGTCTTCAGCAGCAGTTTCATTGCGCATGCGCAAGTTTTAGTATGTGGTTTCGGTGTGCACTGTGACGGCCGTGTCTACTGTAGCTCGCTCTCTCTTCCTCCTCACAGTCCGAAGCACATGTGAGGAGGAGGAGGGTGTTTATTTGGTCACTGTAGGAGTGTAATCCCCAAGCCCGGGTTTGGGGATTCCGCTCCAGGAGAAGTCACAGACTTCACTGTGTCCATCCATATATGGACACAGTGACTTCTGAAGCGGAATCACCGGCGAATTGGCCGGGGATTCCGCTCCAAGAGAAGTCACAGACTTCACTGTGTCCATATATGGACAGTGACGTCAGAGACTAATGAAGCGGAATCCCCGCCGATGTGGCCGGGGATTCCGCTCCAAGAGAAGTCACAGACTTCACTGTGTCCATATATGGACAGTGACGTCAGAGACTAATGAAGCGGAATCCCTGCCGATGTGGCCGGGGATTCCGCTCGAGGAGAAGTCACGGACTTCACTGTGTCCATATATGGACACAGTGACTTCTGAAGCGGAATCACCGGCGAATTGGCCGGGGATTCCGCTCCAGGAAAAGTCACTGACTTCACTGTGTCCATATATG